>NC_048302.1:114687559-114909837 GCF_013100865.1 Trachemys scripta elegans
AGCCGGTAGCGCTCGGGCAGCCCGGCTCTTAAACAGAGCCGAAGAGTCGGGGAGGAGCAGAGCTGCCATTTTCCCGGACATGTTCGGCTTTTTGGCAATTCCCCCCGGACGGGGGTTTGACTGCCGAAAAGCCGGACATGTCCGGGAAAAAGAGGATGTATGGTAACCCTAAGCTAGGGGATTTCTCATGATTGCAGCCCCCTTTGTTCTGTTCCACCACTTCAATAGCTTTGGCACAAGTCAGAAATCTTTTGTCTCTCTGGGTCTTTTTCCCTCTCCCCCCTCTAAAGGAACTGCTCCAGGTTTAGGATGGATTTCAGTACCATAGTCACATTTCCTGTGAGACTCCAAGCCTTTATTCCTCCCAGGCTGACTCACAGGAAGGCCTGCCTGCAAACAGAGCCATCCACAGTCAATTGTCCTGGCTGATGAGAGCCATCAAGATTCCAAACCACCATTAATGGCCCACACTTTGCATAATTACAATAGACCCTCTGAGTTATACTTCATATTTCTAGTTCAGATACAAGAGTGATACATTTATACAAATAGGATGACCACACTCAGTAGATTATAAGCTTTGTAAGGATACCTTACAAGAAACCTTTTGCATGAAGCATATTTTAGTTACATTATATTCACACTCATCAGCATATTTTTATAAAATCATATAGAGTGCAACATCACAAGCTCTACAAGTGGAGAAAATTACAGAAACATTTCACAAACATTACTATGTGATGGTTCTCTGTTGGGAAGTTAAGAGTGGAATATTTATGTCATTACCTGTATTTTAGAGTAATCCTGCACTAGTGCTTTGGCTGCTTCTAACTTCAATTCTCCCTTGAAAATGGCATTTTTTATCTGAGTAAAAAAGACATTATGGAGCTCTGTTCTCTGGAAAACAGCCAGCTGTCGATAAGCTTTTGCAAAGTACTCCTCCTGCCTCACCAAAAGGAACCTCTTCATGTGGTTCTGCTCAAGTTTGTGAATTTTTTCCAGAAGACACCTGTATTCTATAGCAGACTGGAAGAGGACAAAAACCAAAAACACGCAAACCCAAATGATTACCAGTGTTTAATATATTTTAAAAGTATCAATATTACGGAGACTAAGGATTACAACAAGATCACATGTATTCAATGCATACTATGCTCATTCCTCTTTAAGTGATCTGAAATGAGCAGCTGTTTTGAAATAAAATAATATTAACATTAAATCATATTTTCAATATTCAACAGAAAAGCCAATGCTAGAAGATGAAGTTGTTCATCTATCCATAACACAAAGGGTTACACATAGTCAACTAATAACCCAGATCACATTGCCAAAGCATAATGAAGACTTTTCGGAACTGAAGAAGTATCCTATAAAATTACTTATAAAATTCTACTGCAATCCTTAAAAAGTTTTTAACTAATAAAGTAGCATATACATTAACTTCAATGGGGTTTCTTGCACTTTGTGCAGCCAAGCATATGCTTAAATCTTTGGCGGGGCTGGAGCCTTAGACCATAAATGTAGTGCACTACCATTCATCAGCCAGTAGAGAGAGTACAATGTATCTCGCAAACGTTCAGTCTGGGAATCCAGGTTCTAATAATGGCAGGATATCCATCACTACAGTATCAAAATAGTACCTGTGTGCCATCCAAGATTAAAAAAACAAACACAAAAACCACAAAACTGACATCTTTGTTTTCCTCCTGTGCTGGCAAGAAGCAGGGCTTAGGGCTTTGCAACTGTTGTTTTTAATCCTTTTCAAATTACTCAAATCAACACTTCTACTCTTCCACACACAACAGTGGGTTTATTTACTCTGTGAAAACTTGGCAAAAAGTGAATTTTGCCTATATGTTTTAATCCTATGGCACTGAACTCTCTGGGAGATTTGCCATCGGCTTCAGAGGGAGTAGGATCGAACCTTTAAAGCTGAATGTGGCAAGGTAAGTGGTTCCAAAGCTACCATATGCTGATGCACAAAAATCAAGGGAGCAAACAAAATAATGATAACACCAAACTCCACTCCAAAAAAAAAAAAAAAAAGAAAAGCAAGAAATTTTTTTTTAAGCGAAACAAAAATAATATTGTAGCTCCTATAAAGGACAATATAGACTATGCGATCATTGGCAAGGGATGCATCTAGATCAGGGGTTCGCAAAACTGGGTCAGGACCACAAAGTGGATCACAACCTGTTTTAATAGGGTCACCTGGGCCGGTATTAGACTTGTTGGGGCCCGGGGCTGAAGCTGAAGCCCGAGCCCCATCACCTGGGGCTGAAGATGAAGCCCAAGGGTGTCAGCCCTGGGCAGCAGGGCTCAGGTTACATGCCCCCTGCCTGAGGCTGAAGCCCTTGGGTTTCTGCTTTGGCCCTCCCGCCTGGGGCAGTGGGCCTTGGGCTTTGGGCCCCTCAACCTCGGGCAGTGAGCTCAGGCTTTGGTCCCCATTCCTGAGGTCATGTAGTAATTTTTGTTGTCAGAAGGGGGTCACGATGCAATGAAGTTTGAGAAACACTGATCTAGACACAAGCTAGCTATAATACATAATAAAATATTAATATGCATTTTGAATATATCTGTTGTTTGGAGTAAAGCTTGATATACTATTACGGGACAGGGAGAGCATCACGACTCCCTTCCTGTTCATTAGTCAGATACGTAACTTTGGTATTCATGTTTCTGAAAAATAAAGTCGCTTGGGTTTTGCTTGTGCCTTATTAGCAATGTAAAGACATCTCCAAAGCTTACAACGCAAATGTTGTCAAGAGAATCAAACTTTCTCGCAGTAATTTGTTGGGTGAAAATGAACAAATGATACCTTACTTTTCAATCCAAATGAGTTATAGATTTAAACACACACACAAATTTTTGGCTAGATGTAAATGGCACAAGAAAAAAAAAAATTCTCTGCTTGTGCCCCTTTGTGGTCCTGGAATAGCAATGGAATCCACTGGCATGGACCACTGCACAGATTTCAATGCAGATCCCATTGAAATCACTGGTACTTGGAAGAGATGCAGGGGTCTGTTCTTTTAGGTTCCATTCAGAATCAGGGCCAATCTTTCTAAAACCAGAAATCCTGGTAGATGTAGTGGAATACATCTGATGCTCCTTGTGCACTTGTTAAAAGGTAGAAAAACTTAAAAACTGAATTAGAGAGCAACTGTTCAATTTTTGAATGACAGCTAAACAGGTTGACAAGGTGGATGCGATATTATCTTTTATTGGACCAACTTCTATTGGTCAGAGAGAAAAGCTTTCCAGCCACCACAGCACTTCTTCCGGTTTGGGAAACACTCAAGAGTCTCACAGCTAAATACAAGGTGGAACAGATTGTTTAACATAAATAGTTAACATCTTTCAAGGGACCATTCAAGGAAAAGTGTATCTCATCCAGTGCAATAAATGCCCCAATAATAATATGGGTGAAACCAGACAACCACTACTCTCTCCAGTGAACTCACACAGGAAAATGATAGAAGTCAAAACCACCCTATCACCTGTGGTGAACACTTTTCACAAAACAATCACTCAAAATCCGACCTCTCAGTTCTCATTCTCAAAGGAAATCTGCACAACTTCAAAAGACGACTCTGGGAGCTTAAATTCATAACATTGTTAGACACTAACAAAGAAGGATGGACTAGGGACACTGGATGTATGACATATTACAACAATGTATAACCCACTAAAACCTCCAACCCCCCACCCCCAGCTGCTTTCCCCCCTCCTGACTGGAGGGCTGTCAATGGGTCACTTCACCTTGAATAATCCCTTGAAATTATGTGTTAACTACTTATCCTAAACAATCTGTTCCATCTTGTATTTAGCTGTGGCACTCTAAGGCTATGGCTACCCTGGCGCTTTACAGCGCTGCAACTTTCTCGCTCAGGGGTGTGAAAAAACACCCCCCTGAGCACAGCAAGTTACAGCGCTGTAAAGCGCCAGTGTAAACAGTGCCCCAGCGCTGTAAACTAATCCCCTCACGGAGGTGAAGTATCTGCAGTGCTGGAAGACCTCTCTCCCAGCGCTGGTGCGTGACCACACTCGCACTTCAAAGCGCTGCCGTGGGAGTGCTCCCGCAGCACTGCTTTGAAGTTTCGAGTGTAGCCACGGCCTCAGTACCTTTCCCAGACCTGAATAAGAGCTCTGTGTAAACTAGAAAGCTTGTTTCTCTGACCCACAAAAGTTGGTCCAATAAAAGATATCACCTCACCTACCTTGTCTCTCTAATATCCTGGGCCTAACATGGCTATAACAACCCTGCATACAACTAAATAATTGAAACATGCAATTACCTGCTTAAATGTATGACTCAACCTTGAGAACTGCCCAGGTTTCCTGCCCCGCACAATTTGTCATTAAAGTACAAAATAGTTTTGGATATTGAGAGCCTTTGTTTAGACAAGCAAAACCCCATTACCACAACACTGTAACCCAGAGACATTTTTGTGAAAATGTGCCCCCATTAAAATCAATGGCGGGGGGCAAATTTTATTGTCTGAATTAATCAATCAATCAATCAAAATATGCACCAGATAAGAAAGGAAACGGGGACGCCCTTTAAGAGCCACATCTGAGAGTTCAGTTCAAAAATTGGGGGGAGGAATAGCTCAGTGGTTTGAGCAGTGGCCTGCTAAATCCAGGGTTGTGAGTTCAATCCTTGAAGGGGCCACTTAGGAAGCTGGGGCAAAATCAGTACTTGGTCCTGCTAGTGAAGCCAGGGGGCTGGACTCAATGACCTTTCAAGGTCCCTTCCAGTTCTAAGAGATGGGATATCTCCATTAATTTTTTTTTTTTTTAATTACTAGTGGCTGCTCTGGGAGATACTCAAGCCTCAGCCAAGAATACACATCAGAAATAAAATCCAAGGCCTGCTTCCTCCCACACCCATGGAATAGTAGGAAAATGGTAAACATTTTAGAGTGGGATTTTCATAGGCACTCAGCACAGGCCTCACTCTGCTCCCAGCAGTTAAGCCAAGCTGAGCACTTCTGAAAAACACCACCCTTAGATTTTTAGCCATCGTCTGAACCCAGAGACAAATTTACAGTGTGAGAGAGAACAGAAGGAGGGCTGATCCCATCCAACTAACCTCATGTTTCCTATCTTAGCTAAGGTCTATATTGGCACACCAACCTTCTCCCTTCTGTATCTGGTCTCTCACCCACATTTCTCCATTTTGGATTGCTGCATTTTATTCCCCAGCAATGCCACTTTCCTCCACATTCCAGAGGAAAAGTGGAACGACATGAAATATAGTATCTCTAAAGCTGGTAAGGATTCTTTCATAGATTTTAGTCCACTTTTCTCTGCTTCTATGAGTGTAAAGAGCCCAACAGTTAAGGGGGGAGGAGGGAGGAAGGAGATAAATGGATCAGCACAAAAGCTCAAAGGTCTGGCTTTGAATTCTCTCCCCAGCGTCAATCCAGGATCTTTTAGTGGCTCCCATCACTTGGGACTTCTAAAACCAAACTGGACAAAACACTAGAAAAAGTACAATGTTGGAAAGGTAGCTGGGTCAGCTTCAACAAGAGGCAGAGCCAGCAAATTTCAGCTGAGTCCTTCTGCCTGCTAGTGTAAATATGTCAAAATGACAAGTGAACCCTTGCAAGAGTCCCAGCTCATATACATATTTGTTCCTATGGAAGAGCTCATCAGGTCTGCACCACCCTGCATCCTCATTCAATGCTCCTCCATACAATAGGCCTTGCATCAAACCCTTTCCCACCAACCCCTACACACTGCTATTATCTTTGGTGGGTCATTTTTACCACAGCAACCATCATTTCTGCAAAAAATCTGTGTTATTAATTACCATAAAAGCACTAAACAACAACAAGTACACTGCATTCAAATAAAACATGATTTTTTTGTTGTTGTTGCTTATGCAAGCATGTGACAAAGAATTTAAGACACTCTGGTGGAAGTTTGCACATCTTGGTCTGTGGGAATATATTCCTAATATGAATTATTTTGTCTCTACAACTCACTGAAAAATGGGCAGCTTGAACAGCAGCAATATTACATGTAATACGTAGGTATACACGTTCATGCAGGAAGTGCAGCACCAGTGGCAAATAATGAATTGTGTTGGTTACTCCTTCTGAGCTATCTTCTTAATCGAAGTGATGAGGTTTGACAAACATGAAACATTAATTTGGGGTTTTTCTTTTTTAAGTAAACAGGGGTGAAATGTACAAAGACTACTGGCATTCTCACTAGGCAGCTGCAATAGCAAGAAAATAAAAACAGTGTGGCCATTACAGTCTAAAAGAGAAACCACCGGAAAAAAATAACATTTCATACAAATTGTTATGTTACTTTCATACCTGATTTACCTTCTCATTCAATCGCTTGATTAATTCTTCAGCCTCATCATTTGCAGCTCTCTCTCGTTGGTGCTGAACCTCCATTTCCTTCCTAGTCTCTAGATTACATTCGGCGGTTAAAGCCACCATCTTCCTTGTATACTCCTCCTGAACTTCATTCTCCATTGCAAAAAACTGCTTTTTGAGAATTGAACCCATCCTTTTCTCCACATTAGGAGAGAGATTGTGTCTGAAAACCATGTTCTTCATCAACATGGCAATCACCTCTTTACACATCTGCATTCGATAAGCTTCCAGATCAGCATCTGCACGAGTCAGGTTTGCTACCTTCAAGCTGTAAAATATAGTTAGGAGTGCTTAGGGCTTCAGATGACACACAGTTCCCATCACAAAAAAAAGTTAACTAGCACCATTAGATTTTATACTACTGAATGGCATTCAGAGCAGAGCAGGAAGATCGCACAGTATTAGTCTAACAATAATAACACAAATTTGTCAGAGTGAGTCAATTTTAATAGCGTACCTTTAATAGAATCTTACTATTTTTAGATTTCCATTAGTAGTCAATAATAGAGAGGAAAAGAGAAATGAAAGAAAGATATTTTTAAAACATTAACATATCTCTCAGATTAAAAGCAAACAAAAACATCCTACAAATGAATGCTGTGAAGAGAAATACATTCCTAGCAGATCAAATATTTTAGTGAGTGTAAACTGCACAGACTTTATGAAATGGTTCCAAACTCACTATCCACCCACAGTAATACAGGTCTTGCCTGAAGTATTTACGCGTCTCTGAAAGCACCACAGGAAAAAAAAAAAAAAAGCATGTGTTTTGATTAGTTGTTGATAAAACAAATTAATATAGCCATTATCTCTTTCACATGGAAATTAATCTAGTTCCAGAAAAGAGATTAGCAACACAGAGACAAATAATATTTTCTACAAAAGGCAATAGGCAATAAATATCATGCTGCATGTGAAGAGAACTCATTTGTCACTGGAGTTAATTAATTCAGAAGGACAATTATCTTTTACAGCATATATCTTTTCTAAATGCCCTGCCTCTGCCATTCCTGCACTAGTTGAAAGTCAATTCAGTATTAGAGAAATGGATTTCTTGCCCTTGCATGCCACTTTGCATGAAAAGATAGCACTGTATGCTTTTGCACACAGACTATAAGTAGATTTTAATATACTATCACTTCTACGTGATTGATGATGTAAGTCTTGAACACGTATTTGCAGCTTAAATCTGGTTAAGTGTGACTGATATAAAAATCAAACCAAAATGAAAATAAAATGTATTGCAAATAATAAACATTTTTTCCAGTTATGGCAAATTACTGGTTTGATTGGTTCTTCAAGCTAAATCTTTGATAACTTTCAAATGAGAAAGCGGAGACCCTGGAAAAGTTTGCAACATGTTTACTGTAATAATAAAATGCAGCTGTTTTACCTCAAGGAGCCTAAATATTAAATCCTACAAACTGTTCAGCCTGTTCCTCAAGCAAGTCTTCATTTTTAAATTAAAAAAAAAAAGATTTTAGTGTTTGCGAAAAGTAGTTGATCAACAGGACCTGAAAGCAAATTCCTCCATTTATCCACTGAACAGGTACAGAATTGGCACCAACCATGTCTCAACTGAAGGGAAGGGGCTAGTTCAAGCTCTATAACATTCAGTCCTTGGTCTCTTTGCAAATACTACAGTCAGTTGTACAATCGGTGCACGCCAATCCCCATGGAATTAGATGGTGCCAATGACCTTATTTCACTCATATATTCAGAGTATTAAACACGTTTAACTCTCCAAATATGGTTTCCTATCCTATCTTCTAGAACTGGAAGGAATCTTGAAAGGTCATCAAGTCCAGCCCCCTGCCTTCACTAGCAGGACCAAATACTGATTTTGCCCCAGATCCCTAAGTGGCCTCCTCAAGGATTGAACTCATACCACTCATAACCCTGGGTTTAGCAGGCCAATGCTCAACCACTGAGCTATCCCTCCCCCCTTACTCTTCATAGGATTCTGCAGAAACAACAGGTTTGAAACAAAACACACACACACACATACACAGAGTTTATGTGCATACGTGAATCCCCCTTGCCACTCCCCGAACTCAAAAAATAAAACGATGTTAGAAGAACATTACAGTTATAAAGTCAAGCACACAAAAGTTAGGAAATACTGAAATTAAGGATGCTTGTGCAACAGTTTGTGATCATGTAATTAAAGACTGCACATAAATCATATACACAAGGGGATTGAATTATCTTCCTGCTCTGAATTCTGTCACTCAGGGCCACAGCATTGGCTGGCTGCTGAGAGAAGCAATTGTATGAAAAATTCTGGTCCAGCCCCTGCAGCCCCAGGATGAAGCATGATCAGTTGCTCTGTGGGGTTGATACATATACAATCTAGTCAGCACATAGAGCTATGAGGGGATGGAGCATGCTCGGTGTAGATGGAATCTTCAGAGAATTTAGCTGCCAAACTCTAACAAGTCTCCACTGAGCATATGCAAACAGATTTGTAGAGGTTTATAATTTGGCCAAAATTGGGCACATTGTCACAGGGATAGCAAAAAGCACATTCTTGACACAAAGCCACTTCTCTGCCAAATTTCATGTCCATGCTCCAAAGCAGTGGCTTTCCACCTTTCCAGACTCCTTCAGGAGTCTGATTTGTCTTGCGTACCCCAAGTTTCACCTCACTTAAAAACTACCTGCTTACAAAATCAGACATAAAAACACAGAAGTCTCACAGCACACAATTACTGAAAAGTTCCTTACTTTCTCATTTTTACCATATAATTATAAAATAAATCAACTGGAATATAAATATTTACTGTACTTACATTTCAAAGTATTATATATATCATAAATAAGTCATTGTCTGTATGGAATTTATTTTGTACTGACTTCACTAGTGCTTTTTATGTAGCCTGTTGTAAAATTAAGCAAATATCTACATGAGTTGATGTACCCCCTGGAAAACCGCTGCGTCCCCCCCAGAGGTACGTGTACCCCTGGCTGAGAACCACTGCTCCAAAGCATGGGGGGAGCACGTGAGTTTCTCAATAAAATAGTTATGCAATTTTTTTTAACATAGATGAAACAAATATTTTTCTCTAGCATCATTCTTGGAAAGGAGGAAGCCACTTTTGCTGAAATTTTCCAAACAAATTCAGCCTTGGGCAGAATCCTAGCATGAAACATTTCAGCCCAAAAATAGTTACAGTTTGGCAAAGTTATACAACCCCGTTTTCAGATGCTTACAATAGGATGCATCGAGCAACCTCAGCTATAGGCATCGCTACGTGAACCACCTAAAATATCTTTGATTTCTCTTGAAAATACAGCAGAAAATAGGTAATTCCCACAAAGTCTATTTCACGCTTCAAAGCGACTGGGCAGATTATCACTACTTAAAGGTCATGCTAACTTGGCCAAGGCTATGAATGCTACATTAGGTTCTATTATAATCTGCGATTAAAAAAAAATCCCCAGTAAGAAAATTAAATTTAAAATATCCATATATTTAACCCATTAGTAGTTCTTAATCTGCTCAAAAGCTATGAGCTTGTCTCATATACATTTCTTTTCGAGCCATCTCTCATCCTATTTTCCTCATCAGAGGGGTACAGTGCAGCCAAGGCCAGCCCCTTTACCTTGTACCCAAACTCCTGGTGTGGGGTCATGAATGCAGGGGTGATGAATTGGTTGTCATAGTAATGTACAGCTGCAGGGCTGTAAACTTTCCACATCTCCTACTGTTCTCTCTTCATTACCACTTTCAGTATTTTTCTGAGGTGCCGCAAAAGAAGCCCTACACTCACCAGCTAGTGAGATCTGACAAGAGTACATCCCAGTGAGGTATGGCTGCAGGTATATTGTTCTTACAGTAACTGGCCTCTTGTGCTTTACCACAAGATCTTTCACTGTGTGAATGCTTTAAAGATTCTTTGTAAAACACACACACAAGAGGATTGTGTTAAGGGCACTGTATGAAATTTATCTCTGAAATGCAGAGATTTAGTGTGACTAAATCTCACGATACATTGGCACCTTACAGACTAACAGATGTATTTGGGCATAAACTCATTTTCACTCCATGCATCTGAAGAAGTTGGTTTTTTACCCACGAAAGCTTATGCCCAAATACATCTGTTAGTCTTTACAGTGCCACCGGACTCCTTGTTGTTTTTGTGGATACTGACTAACACGGCTATCCCCGATACTTAAATCTCAGGGTAACACTGTAGGATTGCCCCTTTGCTAATCAGATTTTGGGGCCTTCCAGGTCAGTTTCCCATTTGATGCAGAAATTGGTTAGTCAAAGTCTGGGGTTTTTCTTAGTGTAATTTGAATATTTACAAATGATACACAAGTCATGTTTCCTCCAACAGAAGTGGCCACAAACTACATGTTTACAGAGACACAAGCTAAGATATTACAGGTCTATCATAAATTGGCAGCTGAGCTTCTGTCTCTCTTGGAGTCTCCTGAAATCCCTCCTCCTCTTCAACACATTATTCTACCCTCTCTTAGCCTCTGGGCCTCACTTAGGACCACATGGCTTCAAAACATAAGCACTGTGTCAACCCTTCCTTTGTGCAGCTGCTTTGCAATACAAAGAAAGCACGGAAAAGATCAGACTTCCCAGACAATGGGTGCTTTACCCCTCAATGACTGCCTGTGCAATGCCTTTCATCTTGAGTGTCTCTACATCAACTCATAGTATGCATTGTATTTGTACTTTTCTGCATAGCAACATGAATGTAAGATTTTTTTAGCATATGATTGTAAGTAACAACAGTACAAATTGCAACTGAACTAGTAGAAGACAAAAGATAAGGGAGAGCTTTAGCTTTGCACCTCCCATCTCCACTCCCCAGGCAGAGCAATTGGGCACAGTGGGAAGGAGAAAGAAGTGAGCTACTCCACAAAATGGAGCAAAGTAATTTATTACCCCTACCCCTCATCCACCATGGATGGGGGGTAACAAGGGATGAACTGAGTCACAACTCCTCCTTGGTCTCCTCCTGGGGTAGCATGGACATACCATAATCCAGCGGTGGCCAAACCGCGGCTCTTTTACACTTAAAGTGTGATTCCCGGAGGCCCCCCTCATCATTTTCCATCTACCAGACGGCGGGAGCGGGGCTTGAAACTTCTGCCCTGCGGCAGGGTGGTGGGGCTAGGGACTTCTGTCAGAGATGACTGCTGCCTACTAAGAGTGGGAGGGAGGGGGCACAATTTCTGTCAGAGATGACTGCTGCCTGCTAAGAGTGGGGGGGAGGGGGCACAATTTAAAGGTTCGGCCCATCCAATAGCTTCAGTCACATACCCCCAGGCAAATCCTCCCTCTTACCCCCAGCGGCCCCTCCCTTTCGCTCCCAGGTGTTAGCTCTGCATAGAAAGACCTCTGCTTTAGCACCTTGGCGAGAGACATCAGCAAAAGCAGCTGAAGCCCTGAGCCCGGGCAGGTGCCTCCCACGGGGCTGAAGCTCCGAGCCCCTCCTCCCGGCAATGCTGAAGCCCCGGCAGGCGTGCCCCGGCTCTGGAACTTCTGAAGATTGTCCTACGCAGCTCAGAGGGTCAGTAAGTTTGGCCACCCCTTTTGCTCAGGACTGGGGGCAGAAAGAACAATCTAGCCCTTTGTGTCTTGTACAGCAGGGAGCACACTGTTAGCACCTAGCTACAAACCTTAATAAATAATAAGGAAAGTAGTTTCAGGTGAGTCCCCCAAAAGAGCAATGTTTACAACTGCTTGGGTCATACGTGCCTTTATTTTGAGGTACATATTTAATGAGAGAAAAAGTTCATAACCTGAGAGTCTGTGCATCTCTAGATCCAGGCAGGTGAAACAAAATGCCTTGCACTCTCTGTACTCTTCCTGCTCATCTTATTCATGTTTAAAAGGTCTCCCACATCTTACTGAGCAAATCCACCATACCAAAAATATGAAAGATAATGAACACAATTGGCAGTTGGAAATCTATTGATGAAAGAGATCAAAGTTCCAGTTGGATAAAGAGTGCAGTAAAGGACAGCACACAGAGATAGGTGACAGAAGGGGAAGGGAAATAAAAAAGTGAAAAGATGCGAAGAAAAGGCTGCTGCAAATATCAGTTCTAAAGATTTTTTAACTCACTTGAACAGCCACAGGTTTAAAGTGCTGCCAGAGAGGTACTGAGATAGGAGAATCCCAGGTGCCAAACGTGAAGAGGTAGAGAGTGGCTGAACATTTGATGTTTTCAATAGCCCTGAGCATCTAATGAAAGAAGAGAGCAAAGCAACCGGTGTCATGAAAGAACGGTGCATAAAGTGATAAAAAATGAAATATTTCATTAACTATTAAAATAGATGTGTGTGTGTGTGTGGGAGGGGTGTTAATCAGAGCTCATCACTCAAACTACAGATAGTAATGGATATACATAGCCTTCTGGGAGATATAATTTTTGAATGAACACATTTGTAGCTGTCAAATGTGATGCCTTTCAAAAAAGACAAATGAATTTATTTCCTTGTGATATGCATTTTTAAAATTTTTCTGTGTGAATCCAGAGCTCATGAAGATAAGCAACTCTAATGACATTGGCTTCAAAAGGCTAGAGGGGAGGCAAGCTCTGTACAAGTTTTCCCCACACAACATTTTCTCACTAAGATGAGACCAACCTTATTTTCAGTAACAACAAGGAGTCTGGTGGCACCTTAAAGACTAACAGATTTATTTGGGCATAAGCTTTCGTGGGTAAAAACCTCACTTCTTCGGATGCATTATTATTTTCAGTAGACATTCATGTCTAGCTGTGGAAGACTAGTGAGTTATTAGTATTTGCATTACAACAACACCCAATTATGAGAGGTGTGTACACACTCACATAGCAAGAGACAGTCCCAGCCCCGGACATTCTGAGGACAAGAATGTGACTTGCCTTGCTCTCCTCCCAGAAGTGCATAAATCAATCCCCACCCTGGTCAGTCCCTTGTACTGGCAATCCACATCATGGGGTGGGGAAAGCAGCCTCTGTGGGGCTGCTACTGCCTCTCCCCCACAGCTGGGCGCAGAATGGGCAAGGGTAAGTAACAAGCAGAGCCTTGACTCTGCCCCCACAAAGCTCTAGCCAGTGAGGGGAAGCAATCTCCTAAAGGTATAGACTGAGAGCAAAGAGTGGGAAGGTGCATTTATATGTTGCCTGTTGCTCCGCTTGTGAACTGAAAAATTAGTCCTAAATACAAGACAGCCAAAGCGTGGGAACTGAGACACAGCTCAATTAAAGGACTTCCCTAAAGTCTCACAAGAACAACGTGGGTATGTCTAACTGCAATCGCAGGTGTGACTGCAGCTCAGGTAGGCGTACCCGCACCAGCTGGATTCCATACAACATGACTAAAAATAGCAGTGAAGACACAGCAGCACAGACCCCAGCACGGGCTAGGATCACGCTTCTACAGCCACATCTTCCATGCTATTCTTAGCTACACTATGAAGATTATATGCAATTGCAGTGTAGACATAAACATATGGCATAGCCAGCAATTGAACCCAGATCCCAGTCTGGTGTCTTCACCACAACCTTATCCTTTCCTTTCACTAACCTCTCTAGCATTAAAAAAAAAATGTTAAGATAAGAACACTAACTATAAAAGGCAAATATTAGTTTATCGCTCTTGATACAGGTATGAAAGGAATAATAAAATAGCAATAATGTTTATTTGCTAAATCATAAACTTGTTATAGGATTAATACCATAAGAGTCTAGAAAGCTGGCTTTTTTTTTTTTAAATATGTAAAGCTTCTGGGCTATACTGAAGATTTTCAGTTCCACAGCATATTGTGTGTATTTTATCATGAAATGTACCAACATCAAAGCCTCATAAAAATTTCCAGCTTTAGGATTAGCTGCAGTTAAAGTAGAGAAAGAAGAGAGAAGATATCAATAATCTCTCCTGAAAACCTATTCATTCAGTAAAGTCTATAGGAAATTGCTCACTGATAAACATTCAATTGGTACTGCTGTTAATTCTTATATTTCCAGCAATATATAATTGTTCAACTGATGTGGAACCCTCAAATTGTGCAGCAGCATATAACCATGTGATCTTGTTGTTGTTACCCCGCCCCCCCCCAATGTTTCCCTTCCAATTGTTTGTCACATTTTCTTGTTGGGCCTAGTCTGAAATTAGACTTTTAGGGGCAGGGACCATGCTGTCCTATGAGTTTGTACAGTATGCAGACCTATGCTGCCTGTGGGCATTTGTACAATACAAATAATTAGTAAGTAACATAACTAGTAAGTAGGCCTGAGAACAGGCCTTGAGATGGGGTAACTTTAAAAGATAAAGTTCCAAATTCTCAGCACCTATTACAAGAGTTTTGTGCTTCTGAGGTAGCACAAAGCCACTATAAAGCTGTGCTAAAGGAGCAGCTGAGGATTCCTCTTATCACAGGGGAACCCTCACTTGGTGTAAAATCAGTGTAAGCTGACTCTCTGCCACCTCTCTCCTCCTTGGGTGCAGGCCAGAATGCATGATTTTCTGCCAGATCCTCACCTAGAGCAGTGGCTGGCTGTAGCCTTTACAGCTAAGAGCACTCTCAGTGCTGCTGTAAATTATGCCAAGAGCCATTTCAGCCCCTGGCCAATTCTAGAGAGGGGACAGAATAACATAAGAATGGCCATACTGGGTCAGACCAAAGGTCCATCTAGCTCAATATCCTGTCTTCTAACAGTGGCCAATGCCAGGTGCCCCAGAGGGAATGAACAGAACAGGTAATCATCAAATCATCCATCCCTTGTTGCCCATTCCCAGCTTTCCCTGCCCATCCTGGCTAATAGCCATTGATGGACCTATCCTCCATGAATTTATCTATTTTTTTTAACTCTGTTACAGTCTTGGCCTTCACAACATCCTCTGTCAAGGAGTTCCACGGGTAGAGTGTGAATTGTGTGGAAATATACTTCCTTTTGTTTGTTTTAAACCTGCTGCCTATTAATTTCATTTGGTGAGCCCTAATTCTTGTGTTATGAGAAGGAGTTAATAACACTTCCTTATTTACTTTCTCCACACCAGTTATGATTTTACAGACCTCTATCATATCCCTCCTTAGTCATCTCTTTTCCAAGCTGAAAAGTCCCAGTCTTAATAATCTCTCCTCATATGGCAGCCGTTCCATATCCCTAATCATTTTTGTTGCCCTTTTCTGAACCTTTTCCAATTCCAATGTATCTTTTTTGAGATGGGGCAACTACATCTGCACACAGTATTCAAGATGTCGGCATACCATGGATTAATATAGAGACAATATGATATTTTCTGTTTTATTATCTATCCCTTTCTTAATGATTCCCAACATTCTGTTTGCTTTTTTGACTGCAGCTGCACAATGAGTGGATGTTTTCAGAGAACTATCCACAACGACTTCAGTGGTAACACCTAATTTAGACCCCAGCATTTTATATGTATAGTTGGGATTATGTTTTCCAATGTTTATTACTTTGCATTTATCAACATTGAATTTCATCTGCCATTTTGTTGCCCTATCACCCAGTTTTGAGAGATCCTTTTGTAGCTCTTAGCAGTCTGGCTGGGACTTAATTATCTTGAGTAGTTTTGTATCTGTGACGCTGTATGGAATCTGAGGGACACTTGAGGATATTATGAATATTAATATTGTAAAATTGCAATAAGTTGTGCCAGATATGTCATGTGCCAGATATGCCATATCTGCAAAAATGTTATTATTTGCCAAATATGATAATCTCATTTATATGTTTGTATCACCTTTGTATTTTGGGTTATAGATATGTATGTATGTACGTATTACAAAACTTGTGCTATGCTTCTGGGTGACACCCCCAGACAGTTTGGCATCAGCACTGCCTTGATGGCCCATTAAGGGACATCAGCTATACAACTGACCCATTGAGAGAAGGCAAGGGATATACCTAATGACTCAGCAAGGCATGCAGGGGCATGCCTATGGACAGAACTCTAAGGCTTTCAAGCCATGCTGAGCAGTATGTATTTGAAACAAAGGAAGCACATGACACATGGCAAAAAGACTATAAAAGGCAGCTGCATCTTCTCCATTTTGTCTTCAATCCTGCTTCTTACCTCTGGAGGAACTTTGCTACAAACTGAAGCTTCTAACGAAGGTCTGAATGACCCATCCAAGCTGTGGATGTATTCCAGAGGGACTTTCAAGCCAGCAAACTCACCAATACTGCTAGGAACCTGATATATGGACTTTGAAGTCTTTGTTATGTATGTGACTGCTTTACCATTTAACATCTCTCTTCTTGTTCTTTCTTTTCTCTTTAAAATAAACCTTGCATTTTAGGCACTAAAGGATTGGCTGGCAGCGTGGTGTTTTGGGTAAGATCCAAACCTATACAGACCTAGTGATGTGGCTGACCCTTTGGGGTCAGAAGAACATTTTTGTATATGTAAGCAGAGTTTAAAATAACTTCTCACTTGACTGGACCTTGGTGCTTACTGGGAGCCAGAAAACTGGAATTTAATAAAGGGGGCTGTGTGATTTCATTTTTGCTTCTTGATAACCAGTGTGGGGGATCAGAAGCACAGTTTGTGACTGGTTGAGGAGAATAACTTCAGTGTCACCCACCAGTCTTAGGATATCTGCTCTGCTTTTTGCAGCCTGCCCTGACCTTGGTATTTCCAGTGAGGGCTGCCCCGGGCACCACCGGTCACAGTATCATCTGCAAATTTTGCCACCTCACTGTTTACCCCTTTTCCCAGATCATTTATGAATATGTTGAATAGGACTGGTCCCAGTACAGACCCCTGGGGGCCACCACTATTTACCTCTCTCCAGTAGATGGCATAGAGCCATCTTCTACATCCCTTCAGCTCTTCCAGTATAAACTCAGCATGGATGAAGACTAACACACTGAATACAAGACTGACGTAAAGTTACTAAGAAACCTTCTATGATTACACTGCTCTACAGCCAAAATGCTTCTGAAATAAATGTAGTCAAACTTTACTAATTCTGGGTCACTGAGAACAAAAATGATGCTTAAAATTGTTGACTGGGTATAGTTTTCAAGATATGCTATTGGGTCAGTATGACCCTGAATGACCCTTGACTTGGAAATGGCGGAGGATAAGTGAGTTATAAAGGGAAGGGATCTCAATTTAAACCAGAAATGACTAAAATACATCTTTGACTGGATCTTTGAATAAATCTATGACTGGGTTTGGACAGTATTTGCTTTTTAGGCAAAACAATGAATGATGCAACCTGAAGCTGGTATTGCGTCATACATGATATGAATTGCATCATGTTATTCCTAGAAGTCATGGATGATGCAATCATAATGAAGTTTACATCACTCTGCTGAACAAATTGCCCTATATCAGCTCTAGAAATCATAAAGTGTCGTGCTCTCTTATTTGTCAGTGTTTGATTTTGCAAAGGGACACATTTCTGTTTAGCCAAAGTGAGCAGAGATGCCTCGTACTTGTGTGAATAGTGCAGATAACTTCTGCTATGTTTGTGGTGAAGTGACTTTTGCATCACAAAAGCGCAGTATAACCACTCTGGTTAAGAAAGCCTATCACCTTTATTTTGGCTGCAAAATTGGAGATCAGGACAAGAGGTGGGCCCCACATGTATGCTGCAACACTTGTGCAACAAATCTTCGCCAGCGGTTGAACAGGAAAAGGAAATCTATGCCTTTTGCAGTGCCAATGATTTGGAGAGAGCCAACAGATCATACCAGCAATTGTTACTTCTGCATGGTGCCTCCAGTTGGGAAAGGTGTGTCAAAGAAGAAAAAGTGGACTGTGCATTATCCAAACATTCCATCAGCTATACGCCCAGTACCCCACGGAGAAGGACTGCCGGTTCCTGATGCACCAGAACCATTCTCACTTGAGTCAGACGAGGAAGAGGATGAAACTTCTGGTCCTGAACCATCAATGTCCCAGGACCCACATTTTCTCCCATCCTCCTCCTCTGAACCACACCTCATAACACAAGGTGAACTGAATGACCTTGTCAGGGATTTGGAACTACCCAAGAGTAAGGCAGAGCTGTTGGGCTCCAGACTACAGCAGTGGAATCTCCTGGCAGGTGATGTTAGGGTTTCCATGTTCCGTGACCGTCAAAAGGATCTTGTCCCATTCTTCTTCATGGAAGGTGACCTTGTAGCCTGCAACAACATTGATGGTGTGATGGTAGTCCTCAACATCGTTCACGATCCAGATGAGTGGAGACTGTTCATTGATTCATCGAAGACGAGTCTTAAAGCTGTTTTACTGCAGAATGGCAATGTTTTGCCATCAATTCCAGCTGGTCATGCAGTCCATATGAAGGAAACCTATGACAACATGAAACAACTTTTGAGGTGCATAAACTATGACCAACATCAGTGGCAGCTTTGTGGCGATTTGAAGGTTGTTGCTCTCTTGCTTGGTCTGCAGACTGGATACACAAAGTACTGCTGTTTTCTCTGCGAATGGGATAGTCGTGCAAGAGATTCCCACTACATCAAGAAAGATTGGCCACTCCGACAGTCATTGGAGCCTGGGAGGAAAAGTGTTCAGCATCCACCACTTGTTGAATCAAGGAAGATTTTGTTACCACCCTTACACATCAAGCTGGGTCTGATGAAGAACTTTGTCAAGGCCATTGACAAAACACAAGCTGCTTTCAAGTACCTCTGTGGAAAATTTCCAAGGTTAAGTGAAGCTAAGATAAAGGAAGGTGTCTTTGTTGGTCCTCAGATTCGTGAACTTCCTCGAGATGATGCATTTGACCATGCACTGCGTGGCAAGGAAAAGACGGCATGGAAAGCCTTCCAGTTAGTGGCAATAAATTCTCTCGGAAACAACAAGACAGACAACTACAGGTTGTTGGTGGAAAACCTCCTCAAGGCATACAAAAGCCTTGGTTGCAACATGTCACTAAAGATACATTTTTTGCACTCTCATCTAGATTTTTTTCCACCGAACTGCGGAGCAGTGAGCGACGAGCATGGTGAGCGATTTCACCAGGACATTGCAACAATGGAGAAACGCTATCAGGGCAAATGGAGCCCATCAATGCTTGCAGACTATTGCTGGACCACTAGTGACAAGAGATGCTCCATTTAATGAATACAAGAGACAAGCCAAGAAGCGCCGAGTAGACACTGAATAGGACTAAACTATGTACATAATAGTTTTTTGCCTTTTGTTTCATAATAAATTTTATTTATATAACCCTTTTGCTGATTTTTAAAGTGTTACATAAACAGGACAGGTGAAATAGTATCATGTAAAGCAACCATAAACACATGAAAAGACCTAGGTTTACAATTTATGATTAAAACTCTACTATCTACACAATATACATAGACATAAAATGTAAAAACTTAAATATCTTAGAAACAGTAGCCAATCAGTTGTTTTAATTGTCTTATTTGAATTCAGCACATCAAAATACATAATAAATAGCACATTTTATCTCTGAAGCAGACGACTTCTCAAAAATTGTAGACCAGTGTTATCTGAGGATCCTCCAGTCTTAATCTGTTATGTCTGCCACTCCTTATTGCAAACATATTTCACTAGAAAATTCACAGACTGAACAAACTTTCTTTCAAAAAAAAAAAAAAAAAAAAAAAGAAGAAAGAAATACTGCAAGGCACTGATGAAATCAGAAAGAGAATTCTTACGGTATATGGCAAAAAATAACTTGGACAAGATGACAAACTGAAATAAGAGATTATTAGATAAAATTGATGCTCTTCCAGAAGGAAAAAATGGGGAAGTTACATGACTCATGGTAAAAATGTCAACAGACTAAGCTATAGATGTGCTAACAGGTGTCAATCTGAAAATCCTTTGATTCCCTATGGCTTACTGAACAGAGAAAAGGTGTTTCAATTAGTAAGTTTATCTCTTTTAAAAACCAGGGCTTTGGAGCGGAGCCCAGAGCTGGACCACGGAGCAGCTCCAGAGCAGTGGAGCTGCAGGTTTTTGCCTGGAGCTTGAGCGTAGCCAGAGCACAGCTCCAAAGCCCAACTATTTAAGAAAGACCCTCAGTTAAAGGTCAATTTAGATTTCATATGCATGAAGAATTATGAATTAATGACTAGCATCAAGAGTTCAGTTTTAGCAATAATACTAGTTATGCTACTACTCTGGAGGAGTTATAATTCTGAATCATAGCATTCATGGAACAGTTATCATGCGGAAGGGCAGCAAGCTGAGGTCACACTCCTGCTTCTAGTGAAGTCAATGGGAATGTTGCCATTGATTTTTAAAGAAGCAGGATCAGCCTGTGATGTTGTTAGCTTAATAAAACCACATACAGACAAATATTATAGCATTATGCCTGAAGACCTATTACCTTTTGCAATGATTCACTCAGATCTCACAAACTAAGCAGAAGTGCACTGGGTGAATATTTGCATGGGAGACATCTAAGAAACACTAAGTGTTGTCAGAACTGATTAGAAGTGGCAATATTCCCCCATATCAGTGCCTAACAAATGCCCCACCTTAATAGGAAGGGGCACTATTTTACCAGGGGTATCTGCTTTTAGATGAGATGTAATCTGAGCTCTCACTGCTTGTAATCAAAGATCCAATGGCACTTTTTGGAAGAATAAGGATATTAATCCTGATAATCTTGGCCAGATGCCACCTGTAATTTCAAATAGTTATTTTTCCCTTCCCCCTATAAACATTGTGCAATTTCACTGTAATATATTAAACAACTATCACATTTCATCCTCTGATAGCTGAGTTTCAGTGGTGGATGAAATGTGCAGCTTTTGTAGGAACAAAGTTTGTACAGTCATTCAGCATACAGAGCTAAAAATGCTGTGTGTGTTTGCATGTGCTTACGTGCACACACTCCCAGTATGCAGTTACTAAAATATTAATAATTATTTATATTGGGGTAGTGTCTAGGAGCCCCAGTCATGGGCCAGGACCCCATTGTGCTAGGTACTGTCCAAACACAGAACAAGACTGTCCCTGTGCCAAAGAGATTACAATCTATAATAAATGTTTCCAATGTATTAAATCCAGAAGCTTTGAGTACCTCTGTTTTGGTGTCCAAACTGAAAGCAACTTTCAACTTAGAAATTTCCGATTTCTAATTTGGTGACTTCAAACTCTAGATGTAACAATCTGATCTTTTACTCCTACTTTCCATCTGAATTCTGTGATAAAAAGAATCCATTTCCTTAGTGGCAAATTAAATTGAGATGTACAGTGAGAAATTTACATTTAGAAGGAAAAATTGAACTTCTAATATAGGAGTAAATTGTTTTTGACTTCCCTGCCAGTGCTCTCAGGAAATAGTTTGATCCTATCCTCCAATATATTGCCCTCATTACCCTGTGCCATGAGAGAAAATCAACTGAAGTGCATACGTGATTTGCCAAGATAATTGGCAGTGCGTATCAACTGCCATATTCAACTAGAGTTTTGTCTACATCGAGGGAAGACAAAAATGTACAAAATGAGGATAAATAAAGGCAGAGCAAGGGTAACCTGTTGGAAACTCTAAGATACCTTTGAAAAAAATGGTTATTTCAGGGGTTTTGCAGAGGTCTTACCTAACAGCACTCATCACACTGAGGATGCAATCAGTCCCCTCAGCTCTCCTTTCATTCTGTTTCAGACATAGCAGAGAAGACCTACAACAATTCTGAACATGATTTCCTACTGCATACTATTACAACATACATACAGTTTATTAAACTTCCTCTTGTTAGCATTCATTGCCAATGATCTAGCACTTGGAAATATAAGCAGGAAGGGATCTACTGAGAATGTAAAACAACTATATTACTGGCGTATCTTATAATTGGCAGCCGACATATGACAGACCACCAGGCCAAACTAGATAAGTACCTATGAAGTACAACTAGATAGGTATCTATGAAATTTCTTGATGAAATATTAAAAATAAGTTTGGTTCTCAAAGCTATTCTCTTGACATTGCAACATATCCATATTCCAAAGATACTCCTAGTTTATTTATAACACACGCTTATTTGATGCAGTAGTTACAAAAGACCAAAAAACTCTGCCATTTATGAACTCCTGAACCATCTCCTCAGCTGTGTATAGACTGTGAACAAAACACCAAGTCCATTTCAATACAAATTGAGAGAAAACAGGAATAACTATAACTGGTGTACGTGTGTAGACAGACAGGCACACGCAGAGAATGGATCAGTGAACCAAATCTGAATACAATGCATGTAGGCCATATTTCTGGCAAGTTGAAAATATACTGGATTAATATTCATGCTACGTACAGCCCACTCCTGAGAAGACGAATTCCCTACCCGAATAGCCCATCCTTTGACAGGGAATAACGACAAAAATAGTCCTAGGTCAGGGAGCCTTAGACCTATTCCTAAGAGCTGGGCTTAAGAGTAGGCCATCTCCTAAACACATCTTATAGCATTAATACATGAATAAAAGCTATGCACTTGCTCCTTCATATCCTGCTTTCAATGAAGTCAATAGCAAAACTCCCAATGACTTCACTTGGATTGGGCCCAAGATGCTTGGAGCTGAGAAACATCTAGTTAAACTCCTCTCTAACCCAGAGCTAGCTCATGTCTTCTTCCCTGGACAGGGGATTGGCTCCCCGGGTGGGGAATAAGATGCACACAAAAGTTATGCATGTTTCATCAAAACAGGACCCATGAATATGATTTCACCCCAATTCTGAATATCAGCCTATTTGCCAGTTCCTGTTATACAAGTACAGCCTGATTCTCCACTCCACTGCCGTACATCTTGCAGAGCCATTTCCTGATATGAAGAGTGGTGTAAAACTCCCCTTCTAATTTGGTAGCATTACGTACCCACTTTGCAGCAATATGACAACACAAGGCACAAGGGTTCTTAGATGCTACAATGATACAAATAAATAAATGAATAAATACAGCAGTGGAGAATCAGGCCCCTAAGTAACTAGAATTTATTTTTTGTTTTAATTTAGTGTAAAGAAGACATTCGTCTTCAGTATAAAGTCCATTGAAATTGCAGCTGTCACAGTTCAGTAGTAAAATACAAATGTGATCGCTCTATTTTCAGCTTTTTACATCTCCATCCTTGAACTGGACTGCCGAACTTTAATAATTTAAAGTTCAGTGTCTGGATACCAACACTAAATCCTGACACAGCAATATTTAATAAATAACCTACTGAATGGACAGTAGCCTATCTGGAAGACAGCATCCATAAGAAACAACCGGATCTACATCAACTACTTGTGTATCATAGAACAATGCAACCCGTGGAACAGAGAAGCTAGACATTCCTGCTTCCTGCCTTGTGAAATTTACCACAAATGACAACCAGCAGTAAGGGTAACCTATAACATGAATGGACAGTACTGTGTAGTAACTAATTACAAAACATTTATATATAAAGGCCTCATTTGTAATGTCACTACTCCAAATTTCTGTTTTACTTCTCATATACGTAGCACTATAGGACATACTATAACAATGTTTATCCCAGTATTTCAAACACTCAGTCTACTACTAATGATGATACAGGTGATAACTGTAATTGCCCTAATAGGAGTGTGTTGCTATCTGCGACACCAAAGTAAAAGGGCTAGACTACAACGCAGATTGGAAAAACATTGTTATGTTTGGAAATAAGGCGGTATCCTATGTACACATACATACTATACATATATACCCATATACACTACAAATATATACATCATATCCATATTACTCATATATATTAATTATCTCGGAGTGCCTCCAAGGCTCAATCATAAAACTTCATTCCTCAATCAAAGTCCCGGGCCTCACATTCCCAGGCTCACCATAAGGGACTAGACACAACTGGCAAATAAAATCTGTCCATCAGTCGTACAAGGGAATGTTCAGACCAAGGGACAGATGGGGCATGAATATATGGATGGTAAAGTACGTTGACCACATAACAGTGTTTAGACCACTAGGTCATCTTCAGTCCATGCATTACGCTTTTCCGGGATGATGAGTAAATATTTTCCCCATAAAAAGACAAAAAGTGGGGGAATGTAGTAGGAAGAGAGCCTGAAACATAAGCCCTTGTATCAGAGGCCTGGTATGAGGCCTGAGCTAAAGTAGTGGTCAAAACTTTGCTAATATAAAGCAAAATCAAGCTGTGAGCTAGAGGCAGACCCTGCTCATAGCATCCGGCAAGAACAGGGCTGATACTGCAAAAACACACATTCCTAAGAGGTGCTAGGCACAGAGCACTCACGCAAACGCATTCCAGAAGGGTGGTACCAGAACACCTTGATACCAACACATTTCCTAAAGAGAACAGGAACAGGCGGACCCATTCCAAAGAGAAGGTCAGGATGACAGTATGATGGATAGAGATGTACAAGGTGATGGGTGGTATCCAGCTACGTCAGAGGGGCAGCACGTAACTTGTTTGTATTGATGTATAAAATGGAGTCTCAGAGACAGTGTCTTTGGCTGGCCTACGGGATAGTGGAAAGTCCCGCCACTAACTGAGCTAGTCCATTGCAACGGGCATACATGTGTTAGTGTACCTGTAACCACTGAGCCAAGGCATTAGGTCCAGGCTTCGTTGACAATAAACTTAACCAAGTACCTTTGCTGAAAACCAAATCTGTGGCTTTATTGGGCAGTTCGATCAGAGCCTGCTGTACAGGCTATCTAGTCAGAGTCAGTACAGCATGTAGAGAGAACACACACATGCAGCCAAACATCTGACAACATCTGGCTGGTGGGTTTTGTCCATATACTCATGGTCTAACTGATCACCATATTTGAGGTTGGGAAGGAATGTTCCCCCAGGCAGAGATCCTGTAGGTTTTTCATCTTCCTCTGCAGCACGGGGCCCGGGTAACTTGCTGGTTTGGACTAGAGTAAATGGTGGCGTCTCTGTCACTTGAAGTCTTCAAATCAAGATTTGAGGATTTCAGTAACTCAGCCAGAGGTGATGGGTCTATTACAGGAGCATGTGGGTGAATTTCCATGGCCTGCAATGTGCAGGCGGACAGACTAGATGATCATGATGGTCCCTTCTGGCCTTAAAGTCTATGAGGTTAAAACAGAGATAGCAAGCCGACAAGAAAAGGATAGCATTGCTTAATTGAAACTCGCACTAAATCATTTAAGTTTGCCACCAAAAAATTAATCTCTTCTCTCACCCTTTAATTTATTCAGATATTTGGTACTTCTCTTTTTTCTCTGAACCCCAAATGAAACAGAGGAAGTGGGCAGGAAAATCTAATTTTCTCTGTCTACTTGGAGCAGTCCATTTCTTTCAAAACATGGGATTCCTTTGATAATACAGGCCACTTCTAAATATAAACTTATTTAAAACAAAAGATCCTTACTCCAGAATAAATCAATGTGTTAAGATACAGGAAGCCTCCTCAAGATAGCACCTATCAGAAGTAATAAGCATAAAACCTGAGTTTGCTTCCTATCTCCAAATGAGATTTTGTTGACATTTGTTAATTTTTGTCACAGAGAATTCTTTATTTCCTTGACCGTTTTCATAACATAATATAAGATTATAGTTCATAGAACAGAAGTATAATCCTCATGAGATACAAAATGCTACAACATGCCCTGGTGGGCATCTTGTTTTAATTAAAGAAATGGAATATGCTATACCTGTCTGAAAATGCATGAAGAAATGGAACACAATTAAAGAGAAAAAGCAATTAATCTAAAATAATGGGGGAAGTTATTTTCGTAGCAATTGACATAATTTCCCTTTAGGGAATACAAAGTCTGTCCTGCTTTTTTCCCCACTGGGAAATGCAGGTTAGCTAGTGGAATTTTTGTTAAAAACAAACTAATGAAATCCCATACAAATCCCCTCTTTTCCAAAAAATCCCCTAAAATCCATAAAGAATGTCTGCACTGTCAACTGCAGACAATAAGACTGATTCTATAGAAGGATGATGTGGGACATTGTCAACAGCCATAACTCCTCCAGTGTGAGAATATCAGAGATAAGGTAAGCAAAGCACTGACCAGATCAATACTTGGATGAGAGAGCTCCTAGGGAAAAAACCAGGTGTGACAAGCTTGGTGATTTATTAATGAGGCACTCTGTCCTCTGAGATGATACTGAACCAGTGGCCCAGAAGGATATTAGAGGAGTATTCTGTTGCCAAAGGCTGCTGTCTTTCAGATGAGATGCAAGACAGAGTTATTAAAAATCCTACGATCCTTCTCATCTGCCCAAGAGCAGTGGAGTTAGCTTGGGTGTCCAGACAAATTCCAAATTAGGTAATGACACTCTGTTAACCTAAAGTTTCCATTGCCATTTCATTCAAAGAAAGCCTTCTTCACTTATGGCCCTCACCTGTTACTCTGTGTTGATGTGTGCTCATAAGCAGATGCTCTGTTTCACCCCAGAGGCGGCTGCTGTGCACTTGTGGGAAGCAAAGTGATTCCAGTGGAGTTTATATGCTGTATAAATTAGTTAATAAAGTTTGTGAAGCATGTTAAAATCCTAAGACTCTATACAGTAAAGTGACAGGAAATCCCCAAACCATCAAGCGAAGGCTTATCAACTGGGATATATGGGTCCATATGTGCTCCCCAAAGAAATGCCAAATGGTCTAGTTGGCAGCAGGCAGCCAGCTGCCTGAAAGAGTGAGTGAGTGAGTGTGTGTGTCATGTGGGGAGATACAGTACAGCAGCTAGAGAAGACCAAACCTTTCCACATTGGTTCTTTTAGCTTGCACAGGCCTTTTTCCCCTGTTATTTTAGGCACTATGGGTGGAGCAAACCATTATTTTCTTGTTTGGATCTTCAGAGGGTAGGGCATTCTTTGCATTTTTGTTTTAAAATCAATCGCCAACTCACCCACCACTTGCAAGGTAATATTTTCTAAATCACCACCATGACTTAGGAGCCTAAGTTACATTGGGTATTAAGTCACTTACATGATTTACCCGCATAGTCTGCCCTGTGACCAATCAACACTCCAAACAGTCTGTCACAAGGACTTCTTAGAAGACTGTAGTCCAATGGAGCTTAGCTACATGAACAGTGCTCTGTATAATAACTCTGCTATTGTTGTAAAAGACTTTTCTTAAATACTATGATAAAAAACCCAGTTAAAATAATTATACAGATTCAAACTGTCCACCTGGGAAAGGGTGTTGGGCAAAGGGAGAGACAAATGAGGGAATGCAGCTATAAGAACATAGAAATGGAAGGGAGAATAAGAAAAATAATTTGGGAGGAAAGAGGTGAAGGGCAAAGACAGACAAAGATTTGTTTAAGCCAAAGAAGAATATTAAAATAGCACATTTCTAAGTAATGTACACAAACTGAGGCTTTAATCCATTGTATGATTCTAGTTACATGAACATTCCCATTTGCAAGAATATTTACCTTTCTCAGCTTCTTTATATCTGAGGAGTAAGACATTAAAGAGTTTATTTTTTTTCCAAATTAGCCAAATATTTCTTATTTCCAAATGAAATATACTAAACTTAAAATGAGCTACAAAGATATTTCATCCTGCTACTCTTAACAATCACACAGCAATTTTCTGAAAAAATAATCTAAGTTACTATATAGTTAGAAAAGACCAGACTGCTGTGCAATTTACAGGGATAGGTATCCACATTATCACTGCATTACACAAGTCAAGGTTTCATTTATTTCACTTCCTTTTTCAATCTGAAACAAAATATAAGAAAGGCAATGTTGCAAAATCCTAATGAGCAGTATCTTTTTAGAAAAAAGAACAGAACCCTTCCCTGCCAAAGTATCAACATTCGAGCGCTCTCATAACTTTGCTTTTGGTTTTCACAGATATTATTCCATTTTTATTTTATATTTGCAGACTATTACCTGCCACTTGACTTTCAGGAAGGTCATCATGAGATCACACAAACAAATCCACTCTGTTCTCACAACAGACCTTTTTCAAGTTCTGCTTGAGAAAAGAGATGACCTTTAATAGCTGTGTGTCTGTCATATAATCCTGACCTCCCTTTCAACAAAATAAGCAGGATTCCTAGCTGCTGTCTACTGCCTTTTCTGACTCCACATACACAATATTTTTCTTTGAAAGCTGTAAATTGTTGCTCTTTAGATTCTGATCCAGGTATTTAAAGAAACACTAGGAGCATGAAAGTCAACAAATTTTTTCCCCAAGAAATACTGCTGTACAAAAATATATGAACCCAGAGCACGTCCTTTTTCTGTGTAGGAACAAGGCCATGGTGTTCTAAAGGCAAAATGTACTCAATAATAACAGAATAAACTCTCTACAACATTTTTCTGTGCTCCAAAAAGTGTCCTTTGGCATGGTGAACACTGTACACTTAAGGGGCTGAGACCAGAAATAGTGGATCTGTTCTTTTAGCAGCTTAACAAAGTGCTTACCTACACTGGTAGTTCGGGCACCGTAAGCCAAGGTGTGACTCTACCACACACTATCTTGCCCCTCACTAACTCGTCATATGGACCCTGCTACAGGCACAGTAAACGTTTCATGGGAGTACATCAAAGTGTACTATACAACCTCCAGTGTGCGGTAGGGTGCATGAGGCCATTTAGTGCACAGCAAACTAGTGTGCTGGAGATTCACACCCTGGCTTGCAGTATGCTAACTTGCCATGTAGACAAGCCCTTACCGTGGGTTTGACTCAGAAACCATGTGCCTAGGATCTAGATTGAGCTGCAATTTCTATATATAAGGCAATGTACATTATGCCTGTATTAGTTACCATGGATGCCCCTTTATTAAAGGGGTCAACAGCTTCAGGTAGTACAGACGTGTGTCTGATGGGAATCTATCAGAGAGAACGAAAGGGCAGATATTCAGTAACCTGAATATGAGACGTTTTGTTGATATGAAGTATAATGCAATAATAGTGACTTCTTACTCTTCTAAAGCTTGAAGCATGTTCTTGGAGTCTTCAAAGGCCAGTATCTCAATGATTTGGTCATTCATAATGATATCTTCATTAAACGGATCTCCTGAATTAAACTGTGAATACTCCAGTTTGTGATCTAGAGAAAGATCATATCGTATCTCCTAAGTAAACACAAAAAAGAAACGTTATATTATAGCAGATCAACCCTTAGTGTGGATACAACTCCTATTGTTGTCAGTGGAAAGACTCTCATTTACTTCAGCAGGAGTTTGTGTGGATGCTACGTTTTGGTATATAACTGAGCAGGAACCTAAATGATGAAAACAGTCAATGGAATTAAGGCTCTTAGCTCTCAGGCTCCTAAATCATTTAGGCATCTCAATGCTAAGCACTGCAACACCTAAACACCTTTAAAAATTTGGGCCAAAGCTCATTGAAGTCAATAGGAGCCTATCCATTGGCTTCAATAGGCTTTGGACCAGCCTCAGTGAGTTATTTTCCACTCAATCTCTAGGATCATTCTATTTGTATTATGGTACATACAACCTTTTATATACACTTGTTGAACAAAATCACACATAATTCTATGTTTGCAGTGTTGTTGTACTCATGTTGGTCCCAGGATACCAGGCAGGTGACGTGAAAAGGTTGGTGAGGTAGTATCTTTTAAATGGGCCAACTTCTGTTGGTGGAAGAGACAAGTTTTGGAACTACACAAAGCTCTTCTTCCGCAGACCTAAAGAAGATCTCTGTGTAGCTTGCTTCCATCAACAGAAGCTGATATGAAATTATATGAAAGAGGAAAAATGATTTCGCTAGTATACAGTACCTATGGAGTCCCTTGAAATTAAGGTTTACTAAATTCACCAGACAAGAAAACCTTTATAAACTTCTGGTGCTGGGACGATTCTGTTACACTTTTATGATTTCAGCATCAAGCCTTATTCATAAAAGGGAGACTGATGTGAGCTATTTTCACTTACTGTGATTTCTTCTGAATGAAGAGAAATCAAAAGGTTCATAGAGACATTTTTCAAACACGATGCTCACTGATAAGTAAGGAACTTTCTTTCTCTTAGTAAGCCATTATTTTACAATAAATACAATCTTTATTGTAAATTTAAATAGGATACATGTCCATCCTTCTCTGTACCACTTGTAGGACTCTTCCAGCAGAAACTCATGAGACGCAAAAGTTAAAAAAGACATTGAAAGAATTGTTTAGAAAAGGCGAACTGCAAAGACAAAACAACAGTACATTGTTCCCTCCCCTCCCTTTGTTGCTCCTTTCTGATATATAAAGATGGCTTTGCATGCTTTTTTCTTGAAGGTTTATTCTGTAATGTGGAGGATTATATTTGAAATATCAGATCATCATCTCCAGGTGAACCTTAGTCTAAATTTATGTTTACAGTTGCAACTGTACCTGGTACATGTGCATTGGGAGGTTTGGGTGAGGGCCTGCCTAGGTCTGGGAAGGGAAACGGAACTCTTTCGTTTGTCTGAGGAAAGTCAGAGTGTTCCATTTTCCCTGTGACCACTGCAAATGTTTATTACTGTTCCCAGTCCCTGGTGTGTGGCCGCTTCCTGTGCTGAACCACTCTGCAGAAGCCAGAAGAAGTGGGGGTGGGTGGCTGAAGCATCCGCTCTCATGGTTCCACAAACACAGAACCACGTCCTTTAGCTATGTAGAGGCAACTGGCTTGTGGTGCTAATCCAAAAGTTCTGGGAAGAAAATACACTTGAGGTGCTATGTTTCCATGTTCCTTTCAAATACTGTTCACTGGACACAGGAGCCAAGACTTTTTGGTGATGAAGAGGGGGGTGGGGGATGTGTTGATGTTCTCTGTGGTTCTTTGTACCTCTTCCGCTAGCTGAGAATACAGTCAATTTCCTCTCGAATTGCCTCCCTGTCCTGTAAGCATAATTCAGCAAATTTTCAGTGTAGAAGAAATTCAAGCTGGTTCTTCAGGTTTAACAAAAGGACAAATGTACTTGGTCCACCTTTGTAGCTCACCACATCTCTCCACTGAGCAATATGTACAGGGTTGACCATCAGCAGGAACATCTCTCCGGCACTGGTGGCTAGGTGTCCACCACAGGACTGGAAACCCACTTCTCTTTTCCATTCCGGTACCTTGAACAATTATGTTCTCCAAATGATGGCCAGCCTTTAATGAAGAAATAGGTAACTAGTACAAGGCACTGAACCCCCACACCAACTGGCCCCTCGATGCACTGTAAACTGTGCAACATTTTAACAACTGTACTTCACTTTAGGCTTAGTTGGTTCCTGGTGGGCTACAAAAATAGTCTGAAGGAAGGAGGCTGTAACAGTAGCATTTCTGGGATGCTAAAAAGTATCAATATTGTGGCCTTTGGCAGCAAAGCTACGATATGTCGCGGGGGAGTTCTTAGGTTTCTTCAAAGGAGAAATGACAGAGAATGCTAAGCTCATGTTTGACTTGCTAGGACATTCCAATGCTAACAGGGAACCCATTCCACCAGAAGGGCAGGAATGGCATTGCAGAGATAGCAGAGGAAGGCTGAGCAGGACCCCGGAAGACCTGCTTGTTGGCACTGACAGAGGAGTCAGGAACAATTTGAGTGCCTTAGGGTAAGGGAGGATTAGGTTCTTAGGCAGGAGGACCTTAGACATTTGTCCATCCCGTGCTTTGCTGCACATTGGGCAATCCACATTTGCCATCCTTGCCTGTCAACTGCCCTTCTATCCAAATCTTCCCATTTCATGTTAAGGTGCTTGATGTCGTTCAGAACTGTTCGTTTCCATGTTATTCATGGTCTTCCTCTCTTTCTTCTTGCGTTTTCTGGCTTCCATTCAAGGGTGGTATTTGGTAAGTGTTCTTTTTCCATTCTCAGCACATGTCCCAGACACTGATGTATTCTTTTGTAGGTTAATCATTAATATTTGGAGGATTTTCTTGCCATGCTCTATTAGGCTCTATCAGACATTTAAATTATTTTATTTAACTAAAACAACAACGTAAAGTATTCTGGATTTTTTTCTTCAACAGCAAACATATAATATTTTAACAAAACAAGCATATGCAATTTTGAATTTAGTTTTTTAAAAGCAGGTTTATTTTTTGTTAAAATTGTTTTTAACTAAAATAGTTAATGAAATATTTAAAAAAAATTAAATTGATTATGTCAGCCAGGTCAACATGAGAAACTTAATATATTGGCTTCTGCAGCTAACTCAGTCATCTTCACCTTCATTTTCCTGTTCATAATCTGGAAAAGAAAAACAAGCTTTCCTGCTTTTTCAGGTCCCAAACGATTTCTCAATTTGGAATGAATTAGTCCAAAGGTAGAAAATATTCTTTCTACTCTGGCAGAAGAAGCTACTGCTGTTAAAAGTGAGATTATCACTTCAACAGTCTCTCAATCCAAGTGCTTAAGTGACTTCCACCAATTCACTGGCGTTACTTTCTTTAAAACATCATCAGCAAACATATATTTCTTGAATGGTGAAATTCACCCTGAGCGCTGAAGTTTATTATAGTTGACATTATGGAGGGATGATTGCTGGATGTCCATGTCATAGCCAACTCCTCTTCCTCAGCAGTTAAGGTTTAACCCTGGTACTGAGTATTGAGAAAATTTTCAAGAAAGTGAGCTGGAAATGGTGCTTGTCCCATTCTTTTTTTTAATGCTTGTAATTTAACTCTTTCATTACATATTTCTCTTTTAAGATCTCACTCAGTTCCTTCCAAATTTCAACAGCGTCAGCAATAAAACAGCTATTTCCCTGCATTTTGTTCAAGGCTACAGAAATAGGCTTCAGAGTACTCAGCATGAGTTCAACATTTCTCTTAAGCCCAATGTTGAGAACTTTGGCTGTGACAGTGCCATCTATTTTTTCACGATTTTGTTCACAAACTGTCATCAGATTAGGCCAGTTCTTGATATAGTGCTCAAAACAGTCCACTACTGAGTTTCATCGCACGTCTTGTGGGAGAGTTAGCTTGGTTCCTCCCACTTTTTTCAGAGCAGCTGCTGCAAAGTGGTTGTTACGGAAGTATTTTGTAATTTCAACAACATTAGCCTTTATTTCTGGAATAATGAAGTCTTTGGCTAGGAGGTGCATGAAATGAGCACTGCAACTGTATGTTATAAGCTTGGGATATTCTTCACTCTCTTCTAAATAATTTCTTCTCATCTTGGATACATTTGCAGCATTGTCTGTGACCAAGCTGCATACTAGATATTTGGATTTTTTCCCACAGATTATAGCTTTTACTGCTACTTCTTATAAGTATTGTGCTGTGTGTGCATTTCCTGATGTATCAATTGTTTCTGTAAGGACGACATTCCCTTCTCCTGTTGTCACACAAGCACATAAAACAGGATCATTGTGGACATTGCTCCACCCATCAAGACTCAGGTTTACAATTTTATCCCCTAGACCTTTTGCACGCTGCTCAATTTCTCTTTCATACACTTTATCCAGCAATTTGCCTGCAACATCTGCTCTGTTGGGTGGACTGTATCCTGGTCTTAATGACTGAACCATGTTAATGAAGTGTGGGTTCTCAATCATATGGAAAGGAGAGTTTGTAGCATAAACAAACCGGGCAATTTTTTCATCAATTACCTCTTTTTGTAATCTGCTGGTTCTTATCACAAACTTATCTATGGTTGTTTCTGGATGATGGAGATTTTTTTCCTTTTTGCTACAGGTGATATACTGTGGCTATGTGACATACATGATGAAACACTATCATTGGCAGATAACTCTGAAACTATAGAAAATGATGATGATCTTGAAGGTGGATAGTCTTCAGAATCCTGTTTTTTGAGGATGGATTCTCCTAAACAAAATAAGTCAATGCAGTTATTGAATTATTATTACCATACTGCTTATTTAGTATTACTCATTGCATTCAATGACACTCAGTACTACTTTAAAGGTGAAATTGTAAAAGGAAGTTCTGCCTACTTCAGCTATTTATTTTTTAATCACAAATGCATCTAAAATGACAGTACCATAGAGTAACAACTATATTTTTTGCTCAAACATGAGAATTCAAGAATAGTCCAGAAGGAAGACAGGCAGTCCTTAAGAAAAAAGTATGAAATGAAGTTTATCAACCTGAAGATCTTGCATGTTCAGACATGTTCCATTCACCATTTTCAATGCAGCTTCCTCCTGAGAAGGAACACTTCTCATGATGTTGTTTCATTCGGGCAACCAGGCCTTGCATTTCTTTGTTGCACTGTTTGCATTTTGCACACATACCTGTCTTACCCACAGGTACAGGAACTTCATTAAAATATTCCCAAACTGGGTCTCTTTTACGCCCTGCTGCCATTATAGGTTTTCCCTTTTAGTGAGAGAATGGTATGGTAGATCTCAAATCAATGAAGGCTACACTCAGAAAGACTTCAAGACTTCTGGAATATGCTGCTCAAACAGTTTCACTTTTGTTTCTACTGCCTGTCCCTCCCTTCTCACATTTATCTCCAGACTTCTTCTCCTTGTCCAGATCTATTCCACCCCCAACAATCTTCTATTCATTGAACTTTTTGAAACTTTGCACTTTTAGAGAGAGGTAAGGAATTGATTCTGTGTACACAAATTTGCAGAGGGACAATAGGGTTGAGGTCTGTTATTTCTCACCTCTACATATTAGTTATTTGTTTTAAAACATTTTTGCTGTTAACAAGCATGTTATCTCTGGAGACACAAATCCACAGTTTGAGAACTGCAAAACTAAGCATCTCTGATGGTATCGTTTTTTCACTTACCTGGTGAGGTGGGGGGGGGCGAGCCCCAAGGGGTTCTTGCTTTTGGCTTACGTTCTTATGTATCTTCTAGACTGAGCACTGAGTCCCATTGGGTAGATAAAAAGATTAACCTAAATAATCTATACAGAAGCCCCTGGAGCCCCGTAAGATTGGGTCCCTAATCAATGAACTATTGGAACTCATTTATAAAACTTTTCTTAAACATTACATTATATTGCCTTCTACTATAGAATTAGTATTTATAATCCCTATTCCATGATTCTATATCTTTGAGCTATAATGTATCTTATTTAAAACTATCTTTAGATAGGTTTTTTCCTCAAAAAGCATTTTATCAAAAAAATCTGATTTAAATCACCCTGTGAATAGGTGAGCCACGAAGAAACATCATGTTAAATCTTCCAGTTTAGGAAATAAGTCAGAGTCACTCCTGCAGGTAGTGTGAAGGAGATATGGGTTGCTTTAATACCACCTCCCTCCTTCCAGGCATAAACCTCACATTTGCTCAAACCCATACACATTTACATAGCTTTCCATCAAATTATCAATAATCCCTCATACTCATTTGATAAATTACAGTATACTGTTAAATTTTGAGGCCACCAGCAAAATCCACACTGTAAGCAGGGAAAGAACAGCTATTTATCTATTATCAGCATGTCTAGATTAGGAAAAATAATCATGTTTTAAAATGTGTTAACACATACTGTAGACATGGATTACCACTTTTAAAATTTGATAGATGATTATGGCCAGTCCTAGATTCCCCTCTCTAAGGTTGACCATGCCAAACACAATGTAGCTATACAGATTTACATCAGCTGAGATTCCGACTGAATATCTCAATTTATCTTTCCACTGCCAACTTTTCAGAATTTCAGGCTAGTTACTGCATTTCTTAATTCTGGAAACCATTTCGAGATACCATTTATGAGAAGATGAGATAAAGTTTTATTGTAGAAAATATGACTCACCTGGTTTTTATTAAGGAAACTCCATTTTAATCTTCTAGTTTGGTAAACAGCAAAAAACGCAACGCATGTTAATACAAGAGAAATAACAAAAGCAACGAAGAATCCTGAAGCATGGATGCCATGGCTGTACAAAATCTGAAATTGAAAGAATGTAATATGTAAACCACATTTCTTCCCAGAGTTACATATGCACAAAAATCAGACACAGATTATAGCTGTAAACAGTACAGTACGTTACTTCTAACAATCTTCACAAGAATATGGAATTACTAAGTAGTAAGACATAATTACAATAAATCTATTAAGATTTTCAAAAAAAGGTTTATTTTTTCATAAAATTTAAGGCCAGAAGGGACCATTATGATCATCTAGACTCACCAACTGCATAAACTAAGCTACAGAACCTCTCCTAAGTTAAATATTAGGCAATGCAACTTTTGAGTGGCCAAATACTTATTGTCTAATTTTCAGAGGTGCAAAGCACTCACAGTTCCCAGTTAATGGCAGCTGGGAATGTTCAGCAACTTTGAAACCCAGTCTGAAGCTGAGCACCTGAAATTAGAGGCCACTTTTGAAAATTTTCTCCTAAACAGAATAATCAGTGAGGTAAAAAGGTTTCAATCAGCATATGTTTGTGATGAGTGTTTTATTCATAAGTGGAGAAGCTACTCAATTTGCTCACACACTTATGCTAACTGCATGTGCCAGAATCAGGAATGGAATCCAGGAGTCAAGAACCACAAGCCAAACTGCCTTCCTTTTCAAATATATCTTTCAATCACATCCTTAGGGTTACGGTTTAATTAACCTCTTTTCAATTCACTTTATGTTTCTATAAAATGGGCATGATGTCTCACATGAGAATGGCAATATACAATTCAATTCTGAGATCTTTGGATTAAATGTAACATATAGCCATTGTGATAATGTTTCATTGCACAAGAATCACGTTTGTCATGGCCGCAACTTTTAAAGAACTAACATGTGATCTCTAAGCATGGTGCATTCCATTTCTTAACATGTCGCCTGGTAAGCATGGTACATTCAGTGTGAAAGCACTCCATGAAGTCAATGGCAACTCTGTTTGTGTGAAGCATTTATGAAATCTGGCACTTGTTTTCAAATGGATTTATGTCAATCTAAAAGAGCAGAATTTAGTACCTTATATTCAGGTTTGGGCCAAAATCCTGCAAACCTAACTCACATTTTGACTGTTTAATATATTTAATATATTTCTGGACTATGGTCCAGTTTACTAAAGAAAGAATCACCCCCAAACCTAAAATAGTCTACCCTAGTTCAGATTTAGTAGCTTCTTTGTATTTAGAAGATACTTGAACCATTAACACAGGCCATTAATTTGCCACTTTATGAGATTTAGAAAGTGGGTCCTAAGGCTCAATTCACAGTATTGTATTTGAAAAGCTCTTGACTGTCAATTCATCTAATTGACAAAAATCTGTATTATTTTTAGTCATATTTATTCTACAATAATGAAACAGCTGGTGCATTTAAATCAATTAGTATAAAATGAGAAATAGTTATATGAATAATTTTACTATTCTTTCATATGCCCATCAATGCCTGAAATTACTAAATGAAAAAAGAACAGTCATTTACCCATTTCACTAATAAATTACTAACATCTTAATATCTAGAAGTTTTTTCTCATCTTAAATTTCCTCCCTTCTGAATTTCAGCCAATTACTACCAGTTATGTCCCTTTGTATTATCTTCTACTCCTAAAAAGTATGTCCAGAAAGTACAGGCTGACATTAATACCACTCTTACCCCCTCCTGGTATTATCCCTACTCCAAACCCCACACTAATCTTTTTCTGGGTTTAATTAAAGTTTCATTTTTTGGCATAGAAATATCAAACATTCATTTGTATCATATTCATTTGTAACATTATTGTATAATGTCCAACAACCCCTCTCCCTTATGCCTTTCATAGAACTGCAGACTTCTATCCCCTCCACTCCACACACACTTTGAATAGTCACTTAGCTAACCTATACATACTTATATCTTTTAAAAAATATTTCCTCGGATGTCAATATCTCCTGTCCTCTAATTACTTAGGTTGCTCTGTGAGGACAATGACGACGCCAGGACAGTGCTCACTCTGTGCTCTGCTACAGTTGTCCTCAGCAGAGATGGTCAAGATGGAGATCTCTCTCCTTCAAACAGTGGGAATTTGCAATAGAGTATAAGCCCCCAGCCTATGCCCACCTTCCCCCACATCCCTCTACCTGAAATAGACTGAGTTTGTCAATCTTCTGGGCATGCTGTGAAGCATAGCGATTTACCTAGACTGTTGGAGGGGTATGATGGAGACTGTTTTGGGAGTCTGAGTATGGGGATAGGTTTTTGGTTAGGAGTTAGCTGATAAAAATATTTTTAATCAAAATAAAACTAACTTTTATCAAAGGCAGCTAGAGTATTTAATAAGTGATTTTTTGTATAAGTTAATACAAATCTAAATAAAACAAATCTCAGTCAATGGGACCACTCACATGAAAAAGATGAGCACGATTTAGCTGCTAGTGGGGAAGGCCTCAAGTCAGCAAGATACTTGAGCATATGCCTGACTTTAAGCATGTTAGAAATCCAAATGAAGTCCATGGGACTGTTTATGTGTCTGAAGTGAGGAATGTGCTTAAGTATCTTGCTGAATCAGAGGTCAAAAACAGTAAACAAACTCCTTGGAGATATTATCAGCCCTTTGTACTAACTAAAGCCCCAAAGTTCTGAGTTATCATTTAGGAATTGCCCAGGCATCCAGGCTACTTAGAAAAAAAAGGGGGAATGGCTGAGGGGGCAAAAAACACACCCCACGCTCAAGATCTAATGGGAAGATGTCTTCAGTCTGTCTGAGGAAACTAGGTCTCTGCAACCTTTCACAAGAATGTACTGTTGGTGCTGCTGGAGAGATGTCCTCTCTGTCTGTGAATGAATGAATGAATTCAAAAATATATATAAACTCATATGAAACATTAAGACATTATATGATGTTGGTATATATAGCAGTGAAAAACAGGGAACTCGATGGAATCTCATATTATGATTAAATGAAGTTATAATCAACTTCCTTTTATACAGATAAGTGATACAGCTTTGACCAAAATATTGTAAACTTTAATGTCAAGGGTAACCCTGTAAAGGAAAGATGGGGTTGTGTTCATATTGATCTCTTTTAGTTTAAGGTTAATATTTGCAATCAGGCATGCTTATGCTACCAAGTTAGTGAAAAACACCTATGCTGAAAAAAAGCCACAAATAAAAGGGACTGAAACCTTATAGTATAAAATGACAGTTAATCAGAGAGAAATAAATAAACTTTTTTAACTGGTGCAGGCTCTGGACTGTGAGTTTGGGTGCGGGAGGTGGTGTGGGTTCTGGGAGGAAGTCTGGGTGTGGAAGGGAGTTTGGGTGCTGGAGAGGGCTCAGGGCTGGGGCAGAAGGTGGGGTGTGGGAATGGGTGAGGGAGGGAGTTTGGGTGTGGGCTCTGGGCTGGGGCAGGGGCACGGGATTGAAGTGTGGGAGAGGGTGAGGGGGGTGGCGCTTACCTCAGGCGGAGCTGTAAAGCGACCAGCACATCCCTCTGGCAGCAGCTCCTAGGCAGGGTGCCAGGGGTCTCCGCGCACTGAACCTGCCCGCAGGATCTTCCCCTGCAGCTCCCATTAGCTGATGTTCCCTGCCAATGGGAGCGGCAGAGTCGGCGCTCAGAAACTCTCACCCCATGGCCACAGGGACGTGCTGGCCGCTGTTCCCCGGTGGGAACTGGGCACTGGGAGGGAGGGGGAGGAGTTGAGGAAGGGAGAGGGGAGGAGGTGATCAGCAGGGCCTGCGGACCCCCTGGAGTACCCTCGGGGACCTCCACGGGTCCGTGGACCCAGTTTGAGAAACGCTGGTCTAGGGGATCATTTCTCTGGTGGGACAGACATCAAAACCGTCTAGCATCCGAGTTTGAGCGGGTGACAGACTAATGCAAGCCTCTTGGCCTAAAGGTGGGGAGGCTGCCACTCCCAGGGGTGGGGTGGCAGGGGGAACGCAGGCCCACCTGACTCCACTGCATCCCAGCCCCGGGCCTTAATAGTGGCGGAGTGGTCCACCACTGGGTCAGTGGGGAAATCCGTCCGCAACACACTGGTCGGCTTGCAGTCAGTAACCCAGCCGAACCCTATTTGGCTTCCCTGGGCTCCTTCCTACACTCCCATTCAGGGGATACCCGGGTTCTGGGATCATCGTTCATCTCACTGGGGTAAACGGCTAGTGGCAGCCCCAACTGCTCTTCGGTGTTCCCAGTGCCTGGCAGCTCTGACAGTCCCTCCGGGACTCTAGCGCTGTAGCGGTCACCATCAGGTCCGAGCTCCAGCAGCGGGGGAGAGATGTCCTGCTCTTCTGGCAGCTCTGCCCCAACTGAGCTGGAGGATCTGCCTTTTATATTTCCGGTTCCTATCCTGTCCCTTTGCTTCCAGCGGGGCAGTCGTGGGTGTCCCGGCTCTGCCCACCAGGGGCAATCATGACTTTCTTCCTGTTCCTATCCATCAGGGAAGGAGACCAGACCCCCCTCCCCCACACTGCAGAGGGGCCCAAGGAAAGCAACTTGGGGAGGTAAGTAGCTGACCAGAGTAAACCTGCCTATGTTCAAGGTATGTCCCATGTTGGTTGTATCAACAGCTATGGCTTAACTTGTCTTACACAAGCTGGTGTAACAAGATATGTTGGACAAAGAGACTGGATGATTCAAGCCCCAGTTATAAGAACTCAAAAAGTGATGTCTTGTTCTCTGATCGGATAATGAGAGCAGACAACTCATTTTCACGGAACCTTTCAACTCTTCAAAAGAAGCATGTGTCACCATATAATTGGTCCACACTAGCACCTCCAAGAAGAGGAACAAAGTTGGACCACCCAGTAGAAATAGGATGAAGTGGCCTCTCTCCTTCAGCATATTGCTACCTGAAAGCCAAAGACACCTGGAAAACAGAAGACTGAGAAGTTCTAGAAGTTCTCCTGGTAACATCAAATATATATCTCAGGTAGGCACCTTTAACTGTCTCCTGTTATTTTCCAGCAATTTAGGTTGCCCTCTAGCACGCGGGAAAAGTCATGTCCATGCTTCATTCAACCTGTGTTTGCAGTGTCAGCTCCCGCTGTGAATAATAACTGAGCTGAAAACTGATGGCTGAGCGAAGACCTAGTGGTAAGTAACAGAGATTTTCTCTTGTGTGGCAACTCAATCAGTCAGCTGACCACTTCTTGAAGTTGGGTGGCTAATTATTAAGGAAGTGTATGTGCTTGTGAATGTGCTTTAAAGATTGTCACACAGTTACAATGTGTGTCCCTGTTTTGTAATGTAACAGGTTCTAATTGAGATTGTTGTAAAATAGCTTTGAAACGGAACAAGTTAGTGGTAACTGAGATTGTGAAACACTGTACATGTGTCTACCATAGTTAATGGTTTGATACCGACTTTCCAGTTCTAGGTGTATACAGACATAAAATGAGAGCAAGTGTGCAAATTTCTTGAACCGCATTCAGTCTGTACAGTTTGTCATAAATGTAGGAGTTTGTGTTAGACAGTCAAGAGTGCCAGTCAGATCATAGGAGTAATATAGTTTGTGGGCAACCAGGTTAAAACAGGGTTGTCTACTACATATCATGGGAAGCAGAACTTGATGAGCTGACATAAATAATTGACCAAACTGTCTTGAGATCTAGTTTTGTATTGTTTTTCCTCTGTTGTGTTAGCAACACTAGAGTTGATAGCCAATTGGCACAAGTGAGACCTTACTCTGTGGGACTCTGAGGCCTGGTCTATACTACAAAGTTTGGTCAACATAAGCCACCTTGGATTATCCTAGTTGTGCATGTGTCTATACATACATTTGAGAGACAAGATGGGTGAAGTAATATCTTTTATTGGACCAACTTCTGTTGGCAAGAGAGACCGCCTGAAAGCATGTCTCTCTCACCAACAGAAATTGGTCCAATAAAAGATATGATCTCACTCACCTCGTCTCTCTAATATCCTAGGACCAACGTGGCTACAACAAACATTGCATACACATGAATTTGTCTCCCACTGACATAAGCGCCCTGTTACACCAACATAGTAACACCACTGGTTGAGCATTGAGCCATAGTTGAAGTACTGAAGTTGACACAGCACAAGCAGACACTGTGCTATCTATGTCAAACCTAACAGTCCTCCAGCAGCTGTCCCACTATGTCAACACTGACCTCTCTGGTCTCAATTGTGAACTCCACTGCCTGTCAGACTGGGACGTGGGCAGTCTGACCTAGTGATCAGAGCAGGAGGCAAGCAGGGTCACGTTACCAGGAGATCAGCAACAGGTAGTAGGAGCAGGCACTGCAAGGGAAGCAGCCCTAAGCAGGGGGAACTTCCTATTCCTGTGCTTGGTTTAAATAGAAGCAGGGAACCAATCAGGACCTCCAGCATTCTGCCACTCAGATCCCAAGACTGGCGTCTCTGTCAGAGTTCAGCTTCTATTCTCACAATTATTAGCAGGTCACAGCATGGCAGGTTGGAACTTACTAGTGCCTAATAGGCCTATAGACCAGGATCCTGTAGACTGGAAGGCCTGTGAATTTTTGAAATGCTTTTTCCTCATTGCCTAGTTTGGTGAACACGCCTAGCAGTTCTCCACTGTTGTGTTCCACTGCCCGGCTGACCACGACAGTGACACGCTCTGGGGCTTGGAGTAGACAGAAGATAATGAATCTCCTGGGCCTATAGGGAGAAGAGGCTGTGCAGGCACAGCTTCGAAGCAGCCGTGGAAACATAGACATCTACAAGCGGACTGCACAGGGGATGCAGAAGGCTACAACAGGGACCAGCAGCAGTGCTGCATGAAAGCGAAGGAACCTCAACTGGCGTACCAGAAGGCCAGTCACTCTGGTGCCGAGCCGCAGACCTGTCCCTTTTACAAAGAGCTGCATACCATACTTGGCAAAGACCTCACCATGACTGTGGATACTTCCGAGGAGCCCAAGCCACAGGCCTGTGGCCTGAACAGTGAGGACAATGAGGAGATGAAGGAAGAAGACAACAGCAGACATGCGAATGGAGGGGGTCTCAGTGATAAATCTGACAGGCACCACTGCAGTACAGAGGCTAACAGCATATGGGCCCAGGACGCCAGCAGCAGCAGCTGTGCTTTTCCTGCCTTTGTTACCCTGAAGAGTGAGATATCAGCTAAAATCACCCCTGCCTCTGGAAATGGTGCCAGTATTCAGTACAACTGCCTTATACTCAGTTTCATGCAACTGAGTGATTCTCTCCTCATTTCCTACCTCTGGAGAGCCATACTCACCATGGCTGGTGCTGTGATTGGTGCTGTAATAAATGAAGTGTGGGGGGGAGGGTAGCTCCCTTTGATGGACACCCAGCCAGTCAGTTAGCTGTAAAATCCTTCTTGGTAGCTGTTTTCTACTTGCTTTACCTGTAAAGGGTTAAAAAGTCCCCCAGGTAAAGAAAAAAAAAGGGGGGCACCTGATCAAAAAGAGCCAATGGGAAGGCTAGAACTTTTAAAATTGGGAAAGAAACTTTCCTTTTGTCTGTTGTTCTCTCTGGGTTGAAGAGATGGGTAGCAGGAATGCTGTGTCAAGTTTGAACCAGATATGAAAACCATCAGATCATATTTAGAACTACACCTCTACCCCGATATAATGCTGTCCTCAGGAGCCAAAAAATCTTACCGCGTTATAGGTGAAACCGCGTTATATCCAACTTGCTTTGATCTGCTGGAGTGCGCAGCTCCGCCCCCCCGGAGCACTGCTTTACCGCATTATATTCGAATTCATGTTATATCAGGTCACGTTATATTGGGGCAGAGGTGTACTTTTAACAACCCAAATATGTAAGTAAATTAGGAATGTTTAGGAAGACGCGATTAGGTTTATTTCTGTTTATTTTTAAGGCTTGTGGACTCCTCTGTGCTAACTCCAGATATTTTTGTTTGCTTGTAACCTTTAAGATAACCCCCAAGAAAGCTTGGGGTGCTTAATTTTTAGAATTGCTCTTTTAAAATCTAGCAAAAGCCTAAGTTCCAGATGTATTTTCTTCCTTTTTGTTTTTAATAAAATTTACCTTTTTTAAGAACAGGATTGGATTTTTGGTGTCCTAAGAGGTTTGTGCATGTTGTTTGATTAGCTGGTAACAACAGCTAATTTCCTTTGTTTTTTTTCTCAGCTCTTCCCCGGGGTGAAAGGGCTTGAGGGTACCCCACAGGGAGAAATTCCCAAGTGCTCCTTCCTGGATCCAAGCGGGTTTTTTTTGCATTTGGATGGTGGCAGCGTTTACCAAGCCAAGGTCAGAGAAAATTTGGGAGTTGAATACAAACCTGGAGTGGCAAGTATTAATTTTTAAAATCCTTGTGGGCCCCCACCTTCAGTACTCAAAGTGACAGAGTGGGGATTTGGCCTTGACAGGTGCCATGCACAATCATGCAGAAGTGCCAATGAGTGTGTCTTGTTTTGAGGAGCAAGCGAAGAGAGTTCTGAATCTTAACTTTTGCTTTCTGTTGTGACTATACTGACAATGGTACCTCCGTGTTTTATCTGCAGCTGCCCCTGTTGCAGCCTTGAGGGTTCCCCCTCCACACCTGTGGAATGCCTGCACCAGATAAGGAGAAGAAACAAGTGGACTTGGGATGACATGTTCAGTGAGGTCCTGCAAGCCAGTGCTGTGTCAGATCATGAATAGAGGGCCTGGAGGGTGAACACTGCAGACAGCCTGGAGAAGGACAGAGTGGAGAGAAGAAAGGCCCAGGAGTCACAGCCGGAAAAGGAGAGGGAGATGCACCAGGATATAATGGGTCTTCTCCAGCAGCAAACACAGATTCTGCAGCCCCTGTGGACCTACATGTTCAACAATCCCTTTGCAGTCTATGGACATCTCTATAGTAGCACCTCCCTTCACACGCCACTCAACATTCCACGTGGTATCACCAGCCATATCTCTACTCCTTCTACTCCACCTCGGGGAGACATTAAGGACAATGGCAGCTCCACATACGCTGAGCTGTGAAAGCCATGCTAGCCATGTGTAGCTAAAATGGTCATAAATGTTCTTTCCTCTTGAAAAGTTCTATTACTTTATTAAGTTTTAAATGTATTTTCTTTTATATTGCACAGATTTTTCTTTGCAAATTATGTTGTTACTGAATAAAATTCCATTATTTGGAACATAATTCATCTTTATTAGTTCACAACAAATGCTGCAGGGTGCCTAGCAATTCCTAAAGCCTCCACTTACTTATTACTGTACAGTGTGACATAACTCATAGGCTCAATGACAAATACAGTGTAATAGTAATAAATGTACAGCAAGCACTGCAAAATTAATAGATGCACTGACAGTGTTATATTCATAAATGTACATCAAGCACCATACAATTCTTAACAGGCGCCAAAACTGCAGGGCCAGGTAGACCACAGTACACAACAAAGTGTTACTGAAGCTCACTGTTAAAGAGCTCCTTCCAAGCCTCCTTGAGCAATATTGCTCTGCGTTGCACACTTCATTGAGTTCTGCTAATAACCCTGGTGTCACACTGTTCAAACTCAGAGCCTATCTCTGCCCTCCACCCCAGCAGCAACTTTTCTCTCTTTGCTTTTTCCCCCTATTATGCAGGCCACAGGAGGCAGCCATAACCATTGGGATAATTTTCTCACTGAGATCCAATCTTGTGAATGAACAATGCCAGGATCCCTTCAATCTATTCAATACCACATTCCACCGTCATTCTACACTTGCTGAGATGGTAGTTGAATCTTTCCTTACTTCTGTCAAGTTGGCCAACGTACGGCTACACAATACACAGGAGCAAGGGGTAGGCTGGGTCCCCCAGGATGACTATTGGCATTTCAACATTGCCAATGGTAATCTGGAAGTCAGGAAAAAAAGTCCCGGCTTGTAGCCTTCTGAAAAGTCCTCTGTCCTTAAAGGTGTGAGTGTCATGCACCTTCCCTGACCGACCCACACTAAATTTGGTGAAGCACCCCCGGTGATCCACCAGTGCTTGCATAACCACAGAAAAGTAGCCTCTCTGTTGATGTACTCTGTGGCAAGGTGGTCTGGTGCCAAAATAGAGATGCGTGCACCATCTATTGCTCCATGGCAGTTTGGAAACCCCATTGCTGCATATCCATCCACTATGTCCAGCACATTGCCAAGAATCACATCCTGCGTAGCAGGAGGCGATAAATGGCCCTGCACACTTGCATGACAATTGCTCCCGCAATGGATTTTCCAACTCCAAACTCATTTCCCACTGACAGGTAGCAATCTAGCGTTGCAAGTTTCCACAGTGTGATCTCCACTGTCAGTACAGCTCCCATTCTGGTGTCCCTGCGCTGGAGGGCTGGGGCAAGCTCAGCATGCAGATCCAGGAATGTGGCTGTGTGCATCCAAAATTTCCGCAGCCACTACTCATCATCCCAAACCTGCATTACAATGCAATCCCATTGGTCAGGGCTCGTTTCTCAGGCCCAGAAGTGGCACTGCACTGTCTGCAGCTGTTTCATGAATGCCACCAACAACCATGAATTGGTTCTCACTATGTCCCACAGAAATCTGTCCTGCAACAAATCATGTGCTCTGATGATTCGGTTATTCTTAGAGCTCTGCAAAAACTGGAGACTAGCGCGTCCTGTGCTTGCAACGCTTATGACAATAGTGCAGAGCCATTCAGGGTCTATGTTTCTGCCAGAGATGGCAGATAGCGAGGCAGGCCATGTGAATTCATGTGATTTTGAAAAAATTATGGAATATAGATGCTATTTTATGGGGTGGAGACAGTTGCACGCTGGGAAGTTGACCCCTTGCTCCCAGTCACCTTCTTGTGGCCCCACCATGGATTTCCAAAGCTTCCCAAAAGTGGGCTGGACAGTGATGGCTTGCATACTGCGATATATACCCATGGTACATTGCACTGTGCATCAATATCAGAACTCTTGGTGAGTATTCACAGCACCAACGCAAGGAGACAAGTATGCAAGCGCACAAGAGATATACTAACTACAGCGGCAACCAAAATTTGTAGCGTAGACATGGCCTTAGTCAAAACATTAAAACAAAGTCACCATCCACCATTAAGCAATAGAAATTCAGAGAATCCTAAGAAAGGTGATATGGGTAATCAGTTAAGCAACTGCTTAACTAAAGTTTATTTTATGCTCTCTCTCTCTCTCTCTTACTCCTGCCACTGATTCATGGTGTGAACTTCCAGAAGTCATTATTGATCTGATTTTCAGAGATGTTTCACTCCTATTAACCTGAATGGAAGCTGTAAGGTGCTGACAATGATGGAAAGTCAGGCCATAGGTGTGCACAGTATTTATTATTATGCACACCATGGGATGTACATAACAGGAGAACTTTTTGTGTGCACTTTTTGCTATTTAAACAGCTTCTCACTTAGCATTAAAAACATTCAGCCAGAAACAGAGGCAAGTAGTTTTCACAGCCCTAATGAGCAGAGCTGCAAGGCATCTACATGCCACTCAAACAGCACTCACATTTTTTTCTAGGCCATGGAACTAACTTGTTATAGGCAACCAAGCATTTTTCTCCAGTGAAGCAGAAGAGAAAATGCACAAGGTTTGTAAAACTTTAAAGAGTGGCATGTCAACCAAGTAAGCAATCAGACCATTTGAGGGTTGACAGTTCTTTGGGACTAACTTAAAACATGGTACTGTCATAAATACAGAATTAATTCTTTAGCACTCTGTGCTAAAGGTCAAATTATTGCCCATATATATAAAACCATTGCCTTCACAGATATTGCATGCACTTGTATTTGGGCAGTCTTGCATATAAGAAACTAGACCGGGAGCATTAGTGACAGCTGTTGTAAAGGATGAACTACAACCCACCTCTCTTTTTTTCCACTACTCATAATTTTCTCACACAAATCCAATTTTTTCTGAAATGTTTCATGCTTGGTCTCAGCCCAGAAGGAAATATTGTATGTGGAAAACAAAATCCATTCAGCCTTTTTGAGCTCTATAAATGTATTTTTAAACAACAGAATATACAACATACTTTTCCTCTTAAGTTCTATCTAATGAGAAATGCTGTGCATGTATATCTCAAAAAAATGGTTGAACCGGTTTTGTTCAAATATTGCCTGTTTTGCAGATCTCATTGAGGTCTAAGAATCAGGCCAGAGATAGAAAAAAGTAGTACAGAAGTTTGAAGTTAAAGTAATATTCTGTGGGAATTGCAACACTGAATCAGACCAGCAGTCCAGCACCTTATCTCACACTATGGCCAGTAACAGCTGCTTCAGACAAATTTATAAGCTACCCATAAAGAATGTTTTTCTTAACTTGTCAGTTAATGAATGAGTAATGTCCTTTAGCATGAGAGCTTAGAAACTAAATTTTTAAAAGGCTATCTCTGACGTAACTGTGAATACTGTTGTTATCCATTTAAATGTCTGTTTTTTCAAAAACTTCTAAGCTCTTATTCAGTGGCACTGAATCCCCCACTTTAATAATGCACTATGGGAAAAATACCACATTATAAATTTTAAATTCTTTGTCTTTCAATTTAATTGAATATCCCTTGTTCTTGTATTATGAGAAAAGGAAAATAAGAGCTCCTGATTTACATCCATGACCTGAAGAAGAGGTCTGTGGAGCTTGAAAGCTTGTCTCTTCCACCAACAGAAGCTGGTCCAGTAAGAGATATTACCCTACCCACTTTACCTCTTCTAATATACCAATCATTATTCTGGTTACATCTCTCATGGCCCATTTAGCTGTCCCATCTCTAAACTAAAACAGTTCCAACATGCACACGTTCTCCATATACAGCAGTCTTTCTAAGCCTCTAATCATTTTTGTGATCCATCTCCTAATTCTTTCTACTTCTGTTCTATCAGTAAGCATTAGGGTAGGAATAAAATAGATGGGAAAAGGGGAGCAAATGAAGAGCAAAAGAAAACCATCTTATTAACTTACTTTTTCAATAGGACAAAACACTGATCACCTTAAAAGCAGCCAAAATTAAATTACATACAAAACATTACATTAAAAGAACATTATTTAAATTGCAAAGTCAAGCACTCAAAAGCTAGGAAATGCCAGAATTAAGGTTGACTGTGCAACCTTTATTTGGTCCCCTTGCCTGTATGCATTATTTATACAGTGCTTAATTATATGGTTACATATTATTTTCCCCACAGGATCCCAGCCTCATTCAGTGCGCAGGGTAGATGGTGCTCACTTAAGGAGCAGCTATTCAACATTTTACTCTAACCTCCTTTTTCAAGCAATGTTCAGAGAACCCTAATTCTGGAACTTTTGAGCATTCAAAAGTTTCAAAAGAAACGTGGCCGCTTAGGAGCCTATGGGTTTGTCTACATGGCCCCGCAGTTTGGAGCAATGGGGTGTGAACTGGAGCACACACTAGTGTGCTGCGCTGTGCTATAACTGCCCTGCAGAGTAGTCCCTGTGGGAGTGAATTAAATGATACCTAGTTCGCATCATGTAGTCCTGTAAAATTTGAGAATTAAACTAAATTGAACAAAGGCCATTTTAATTCTGAGTAAGAGCATACATACAGGGATTTAATACAGTTTAACTAATGCACATTAAATTCACACCTTTAGTTAATTTGTATTAACCTTCCTGGGTGTTCCTGTTTTGACAAGTTCTTAGGCTCCTCAGTCCCTTTTGAAAATGGGACTTGGGTGCTTTTCACTCCGACTCTATAAAATATTTTATCTACCCTGAAACTTTTCTTGATTATGTAAAAATATGAAATCAGCTCACAGGTCAAGCCAACACTTACTGGTGGCAGAAGAAACAATTTCAATTTTGAAAGTAACCTGGACATATTGTTATTCCTTTGGCTTTGAGAAATCCGAGACAGTGGAGTATTTGCTAGTAATTCCCTTCCCCTTACAAATCATATAACAGAAAAGAAAAGATCAAACTTGTACAGTAGCCCTTTAATTCTCACTTTTCTTGAAGATTCCATAACTTCACCTTCACAGTGGAATGCCAGTTCCTGTTTACTCAAACACTGCACAAATGCTGCTGCTTTCTGCATCTGCAATATTTCCTCTCCATTTCCACTTGTTCTGCAATTGTCCTATCAATATGACCTTTAGACTTTAAATGACACAGCCATGGCAACATAGCTTTGGGGAGAAATAAACTATTTTCTTTTGCCTGAGTGCAAGCGATCAGCATTCCCACCACTCTGGCCACCACTACTTAATAAAGATTCCCTACAATGAAATAGCCTGCGTGAGTAACAAAAGAGGGGAGGGGATGGGGAAGACAGAGAATGAGTTTAGGTGAAGAAATTACTCTAGCAAGGGAAGCAATAGATGTAGGGAGAAGTTCTCTAATGGAAAAATGAGGGACAAACAGCACTGCTTGCTGAAATCAATGTTATTCTGCTGGCTTATTTGAACCATTAGAAGCCACATATTTCATTAGTAAAGGACAGAAATACATACTGGAGGGATGACTGGTCAAAGAGCTGGATGGAAATTAAACTATTCCTCTTCTGCTGAATTTTTACCCATCCAGTCCCCCAGCACGGGTATTTGAATCAGCATAGTGTTTAGTGCCACTCCTCAGTAGATGTAAGAGAACTTGCACCCTTCTGGAATGGGCACTGGAAACAAAAAGCCCAATTCATGCTGGATATGCCCAGCAGCAAGTTAGAATGCTCAATGCCATTCTCTGGGGTTGCAAAGCCTGGATCTGAATATAGCATAAAGCCACAGAGCTTCTACATTAAGAATTCTGGTGCTTAAATATAAGCCTCTCTTCTGCCTGCTCTGTTTGGGTAATAGAAGGAAAAACCTCATTTGCAATTCACAGTAATCAGCATTGGCCAAACAAACCAAAGGTCAAATTGTGATTACCTTATTCACACAAGTAGTTCTTTAATTTAAATTCCTGTAACTGACTTCAATGGGACTATTTTTTAAGTAAGAGAGTCACTATTTGGCACCCAGAAAGCTCTTTTTTACTACCCAAAATAGTACACAGAAGAATCCTTAGAAGTACCACATTTAGTCAGTTATCTATGATTCAGTGTTACCTTAGTCTTTTCCTCTGCTGTTATGGTGAATGATGCAGTCAAACTATGCCGTGTTTTGTTCTGGAAAAGATATAGAAAAGTATCTCAATATTATAAAACAAGCTTAATCTAATATATAAAACTAGCATACTGTCCAATTACTGTACAGAAGCTTCCTTCACACACAACTCAGAGGAAAATGTTTTTATTAATTATTATTATCACTTATAACTACAAAAGTCTAATAGAAAAATGCAACATACTTATCTACTGCTAACAGGCAGGGAAGCAGCTGTTCTGTGGGGCATACTCCCCTCCTAACTGTACGGCCCCACAGAAGTTAATGGTGCTCCTCATAGCATTAACTTCGGCCTGGAAGAGTGAAGGTGAACCCAAAAGCAGCATGGCTCCTAAAGACACCACAGTAGAATCATGGGGCTAGAAGTGACCACAAGGGTCATCTAGTCTAACCCCCTGCTAAGAGTCAGGATTTGTTGTGTATAAACCATCTGAGACAGTTTGTTGCGTTGTCCTACTTTTTCTTACAGTTAGGAATTTTTTCCTGAGCTTTAATCTAAATCTGCTATGCTATAGTTTGAACCCACTGCCTCTTGTCCTGCCCTCTGTGGCAAGAGAGAACAACTTTTCTCTATGTTCTTCATGGCAATCTTTCAAGTGTTTGAAGACTGCTATCACATCCCCTCCCTTAATCTCCCCTTTTCCAAACTAAACATACCCAGTTCCTTCAGCCTTTGCTCACATGGCTTCCATTCCATCCCTTGGATCATCTTTGTCACTCGCCTCTGGATCCTTTCCATTTTCTCTACATCCTTTCTATACACTGGTGACAAAAATTGGACACAGTACTCCAGCTGAGGCCTAACCAGTGCCAAGCAGAGCACTACTATCACCTCCTGTGACTTGCATGCTATGCCTCTGTTAACACAACCCAAAATCGCATTTGCTTTTTTTGCAACAGCATCACAATGTTGACTCATGTTGAGGTTGTGATCCACCACAACTCCCACATACTGACAAGCCAGTTATTCCCCATTCTATTTTTGTGCATTTGGTTTTTCTTTCCTAAGTGTAGCATCTTACGTTTGTCTTTGTTGAATTTCATTTTGTTGCCTATAGCCCTGTTCTCCAATTTATCAAAATCTCTTTGAATTTTAGCTCTATCCTCCAAATTGTCTGCAACCCTCCCCAGGTTTGTGTCATCTATACATTTCATCAGTTTGCTCTCTATTCCTACACCCAGGTCATTAATAAAGATGTTAAATAACACCAGATCCAGAACAGATCCCTGTGGAACCTCATTTGAGACCACCTTCCAATCTGACACAATTCCATTAATAGTTACGCTTTGTTTGCTGTTATTTAACCAATTATGTAACCACCTAATGGTAGTTCCACTGAGCTTGCATTTCTCCTGCTTACTTATCAGAATGTCTTGTGGGACTAAGTCCAGATATATTGCCCTATCCACCAAGCTAGTTTCCCTGTCAAAGAAGGAAATCAAGCTGTTCTTAGTAAATCCATGCTGGCTGCTAGTGATCACCCCTTCATCCCCTAGATATTTGCAAATTGAATGTTTTATACATTGCTCTAGTAGCTTTCCAGGTATCAAGGTTAGGCCAACTGGTCTATAGTTTCCTGGCTCCTCCTTTCCCCCCTTTTTAAAGATGGTCACTATGTTAGCCTTTCTCCAGTCTTCCAGGACCTCTCCTGTCATCCATGAGTTTGTAAATATTATTGCTAGTGGCACTGAGATTTTTTCAGCTAATACCTTCAGCACCCTATGGTGAATAGCATTAGGCCCCACTGACCCGAATTCATTCAAATGGATCAGAAAATCTCTGAGTTCTTTACTTATCCCGATCTGCATTCCTTCCCCTTTATTGTCTATGGTAACTTTGTTAGTCGTCTGGTCACATGTTATTTTTTGTGAGAAGACTGAAGCAAAGTAGGCATTGTGAAGCTCTGCCTTCCTATCATCTTCCATTACCAGCTCACCTTCTCCTTTGACCCTTTGATCCATCACTGATCTTTCTTTTTTGTCTGATATATTTGAAGAATCCCTTCTTGTTGTCTCTAACATTTCTTGCCAGCTGTAACTCATTCTTTGCCTTGGCTTTCCAGATTTTGTCCCTACATGCTTGCGCTACTCCCATGTATACTTCCTTAGTGATATGCCCCTCCCATTTCCTACATTATCCTTTTTGGTTTTTAGATGGCTAAAAAGCTACTTGTGCAGCCACACTGGCTTCCTGTGGTGGTTCTTATCTTTCCTCTGCATTGGAATAGCTTGATGTTAAGCCTCTAGTATTACATCTTTGACAAACTGCCAGTCCCCTTTGACTCCTTTTCTTTCAACTGGTCTAATTCAGGGGTTCTCAACTGTTTTTTTCCTGAGCCCCGCCCCTCCACCCCCAACATACTATAAAAATTTCACCGCCCACCTGAGCCACAATAACCAGTTTTATGCATAAAAAAGCCAGGACCTTCGTTGTTCATCATCATCACTCCCATAACCGCATTGGTCATTGAGGCACCATCATTGATGAGCAATTAACCAACTGTCTCCACCCCTGACAATTGTGTGTCAGTGCTTGAGTCTCCGCAAAGTCCATTTGTGTCCACTCTTTTATGTTGTCAATCCACCTCTTCTTCTATCGACCTCTTCTTCTCCTCTTCCCCTGTACTGTCCCTTGGAGGATGATCTTGGATAGGCCAGATGATCTTGTTACATGGCCGTACCACTTCAGCTTGCATTTCTTCATGGTCGTCAGGAGGTCTTCATATGACCCAGTGCATTGGGTTATGATGTTGCCGACCTCTTCATTAGTGATGTGGTTGAAGTATTTCAGAGTAGCAGCCATGTTAGTCTGTAGCCGCAAAAAAAACCAGGAGTTTTTGAAGCTGGCAATTTTGCAACAGAAAAGCTTCAAAAACAGACTCCAACGAGAAACTGCTGAGCTCGAATTGATATGCAAACTAGATACAATCACTTTAGGCTTGTTTAGAGACTGGGAATGGCTGAGCCATTACAAACATTGTATCTATCTCCCCATGTAAGTATTCTCACACTTCTTATCAAACTGTCTGTACTGGGCTATCTTGATTATCACTTTAAAAGTTTTTTTCTCTTACTTAATTGGCCTCTCAGAGATAGTAAGACAACTCCCACCTTTCATGCTCTCTGTATGTGTGTATATATATCTCCTCAATATATGTTCCATTCTATGCATCCGAAGAAGTGGGCCATAGCCCACGAAAGCTTATGCTCAAATAAATTTGTTAGTCTCTAAAGTGCTACAAGTACTCCTGTTCTTTTTGCGGATACAGACTAACATGGCTGCTACTCTGAAACCAGTGATATGTGAGCTGATCCCATCACATTTGTTTGTCATCAGCTTGGTTTTCTCTGCACTGATTTCCATGCCATATTTTATGGAGGTTTCATCCAATCGTTTCACAAGGTTGGCAAGTTCATCTTCGCTGCCCGCCAGGCCATCAATGTCATCAGAGAACCGAAGATTTGAGATTATTTGCCCCCCCCAATGCTGACCGTGCATGTATGATCTTCTAGGGTATCAGTCATTATGCACTCCAAGTAGATGTTGAACAGTGTGGGCGAAAGAAGGCAGCCTTTCAGGACTCCAACAGTGGTGCAAAACCACTCTCCTGTTGTGTCATTGACGAGAACTGCACTGCTGGCCTTGGCATACAGTTGTTTAATTGTAAGAATAAACTTATGACCAACATTGGACTTCTTCATGGTTGCCCAGAGAGCTTCGTGCCATACTTTGTCAAACGCCTTCTTGAAGTCAACAAAGATGTGGTAGATGTCCTGCTGGTGTTATAAGTAATTCTCACATAGAACACGAAGGTTGAAAATCTGTTCTGTGGTACTTCTTCCAGCATGAAAGCCAGCCTGTTCTTCAACAATGATATTGTCTGTGTAGTGGGGCAGCTGCCCCACTCCAATAGGCAGGGGTTAAAAGCAGCCAAGCTAAGCTGATTGGGGAAGCAGCCACAGCTGTGGCCAGCTCAATCAGGGCCAAGCTGGCCCTGATAAAAGGGCTGTGGGGCCAGGAGGCAGAGGAGTCTCTCTCCAGCCCTGGAGGGAGAATGGCTAGCTGCATGAGAGGAAGTTACCTGAAGGTACCTGGAGCAGTGCTGGGGAATAGGGCAAGGGAGCTGGGAAGCTCCAGCCTGGTAAAACCCCAGGCTGCAGGCCTTGTTGAAGGCCTACAGATGTACTGGGGCTGCAGGGATACAGCCTGGGAATAGGCAAAGGCAGCAGGTCCAAACCCCTTGCCAATGAGGAGTGGCCACTACAGACTGCAGTTTGCCCCAGTGAGCGGGGGCTAAATGATGACTGGCAGTAGCCACTGAGGCAAGGTGGGTTTAGAGGGTTAGGGGTTCCCCTGGGAAGGGAGACTCAGAGCATGGGGGTACTGCTGGGGCAGAACCCTGAGGTAAAGGGCACTGGGGTCCGGGAAGGACATGGGGCCAGCAGCAGGCGAGACATTGGCCTGCAGAGGGCGCTTTGTATGCTGGAAAAGAGCTAATTCCCAGGTGACCAGCAGGAGTCGCCACACCAGTGAGTCTTCACTTCACTACAGTCTGCTTGTGGCTTCAATCTGTTCAATATGACTTTCAACATCACTTTGCTGGAATGGCTAATTAAGCTTATGATCTGGTAATTTCGACACAATTGCAGGTTGCCTTTCTTTGGCAGAGTGATGATTAGTGACTGTGTCCACATGGAGGGCCACTCACCAGACTGCCAGAGCTTGGTGAGTACATCTATTACTATTTCTCCTCTGAATTTCATCGATTCAGCTAGGATATTGTCAATACCTGTAGCCTTTCCATTCTTGAGTGATTTCACAGCTGTCTCCACTTCTTCACGTAGTATTGGAAAGTCATCCTCCTCTGTTGAATCTGGGCTGTCTTAGGCTTGGTCTACACTACCCGCCCCAATTCGAACTAAGGTACGCAACTTCAGCTACGTGAATAACGTAGCTGAAGTCGAAGTACCTTAGTTCGAACTTACCTTGGTCCACACGCGGCAGGCAGGCTCCCCCGTCGACTCCGCGGTACTCCTCTCGCCGAGCTGGAGTACCGCAGTCGACGGCAAGCACTTCCGGGTTCGACTTATCGCGTCCAGACTAGACGCGATAAGTCGAACCCAGAACTTCGATTTCCAGCCGTCGAACTAGCTGGTAAGTGTAGCCAAGGCCTAAGACACTAAGATCTCCATTTGCCTGATGGTTATATAGATCAGAGCAGTCATTTGTCCACCTATTGATGATGTCCCTTTCTTCTGTAAGACTGTTCTGTTCTTTGTCTTGAATTGCGTTAGCTTTGGTTCATCTTTCCTTTGTCAAATCTTTTACAACCTGGATCTGTGTTAGGGGGTAGCACGTAGGGCAATTGCCTGGCGCCCCATGCCACAGGAGCCCCTGTGACGCTATATTGCTCAGGTTTCAGCTTCAGTCCCGGGTGGCGGAGCTCTAGGCCCTGGGCTTCAGCCCCATGCAGTGGAGCTTTGGCTTTCTACCCTGGGCCCCAGTGAGTCTAATGCTGGCCCTGCTTGGCGGACCCTCTGCAACTTGCTTGTGGCCCCCGGACTCCTGGTTGAGAATCACTGGTCTAATTAATATCAGGAAATACCTCAAAGGGACCATGGTGCCACAAAGCCAGGCAGAATTAGAGGGATAAACTTACTGCGGAGTTGGAGTTTCTTCTCTTGTGAATCCTGATTTTGGATGCCGTTCAATCTACTTCCTTAGTGTGCCCCCTTCCCCTTCAGCAAACTCCTTTCTCCCTTAAAAGAGGAATAGTTGGCAATGGGAGATAACCATGGGGAGTTTCCTGGGCCTCCAGTCCCTTTCCAGGGGGCTAGAGGCAGTAAAGGGACATAGACATTTTTGACTGGGGGAGGGCCAGAAAAAGGCTTTAATACTATGATTTAATAGTTTTATACCATGACTAAATTAATCCACTTTTAATAAAGTGAAAAATGATCTTCTGTTCCAAACTCAGTATTTCCTTTATTTATTAATGAAATCCCTAATATTTGGGGGGGGGGGTAGGAGAGGGGCGGGAGGAAGGGAGGGCACTAAAGACCTCTAAGCCCCACTTGTCTATGCCCATGTGATATGGCCCTAAGTCTTCAAACTTCTCAGAAAACTCAACCCCAAGCAACTTCTAAACCAAGATGACAGGAAATACAGTTAGGCCTGGATGCACAAAGGAGTTAGGTACCTAACTCCCAGTTTTGCGACCATAGCAATGCACGAAACTCCCACTGAACCCTGTAGGTGTTTGAACTTGTTTGTCATCTAACGTTATTGCAGTAAAAGTTCCCTAGGCACCTATGTTCCTGCCTCTGAGCGTAAAGGCTATTACCTCCCTCTAGGCGTCCAGAGGCCTATCTCCCACCTAAGTCCCAGAGCAATTCACAAACCAGGGGATGATAGGCATTTGGCCACCTAAGTTGTGTGTGGGACCCAATCCAGTAAGCATCCTCTAAACACACATACCAGATCAGGTCGCTCAGACGAGTTCATAAAAAAACAGTGGAATGGGGTTTGGGGGGAAGAGGCGAAAGAGGAGGCCCTCCCTCATACCTCACCTGAGAGGTGGCAAAATACTGTTCAAATCCCTTCTCTCCCTCAGGTGGAGGAGGAGCCTTGAACTGGGGGTCTCCCACATCTCAGGTGAGAACTCTAACCACTGGGCTAAAAGTTATGCAGGAGGTCCTCCTCCCCAACCCCTATCTCCAGCTTCTTGCTAAAACAGCATAGGTACCTAAATACAGGAAAGGGTTCACAGCAGACAATTGCTGGTAGAGATAGGCACCTCCCTGCAACCCAGACTTAGGTGCCTAACTCTGTGAGAGGGGTGAGGCTTAGTGCACACACCACTGGTCAGCATCTCCCATTGCCTAGCTTAGGTGGCTCCCTGCCTGGCATACTGGTGTTTGTGGATCACTGTCTAAGGTGCTTGTGTCTCCCTATTCATTGTATTGGGAGCCTGGGCAACTAACTCAGGCTTTGTGAATCACAGTGATTTTCTAGGTGCTGTGACGTAATGCGTCTCAATACCTCACTCCTTTCATGCATGACCTTAGCCCTTAGGAAAACGCGCACAGACAACTCATCTTCAGATCATACAAAAATTGCACTATCAAAACAGTGTAGTGGTCCACCTATTCTCTGACAGTGGACCATACCCAATGTTTCAGAGGGAGGTGCAAAAACCCCATAAAAGGCAATGCTGGAAAAACCTGTTTATATGTTCATTTAAGGATATTTGCAGCTAAATACTACCATTTCACTCCAAAACAAAACTAGCCCCCATCAATTAATGGTTGACTTTTCTTTTTAACTATGGCTGTTCCAATTAGCCATTAAATGCTGAATGAAAAGAGCCATTTAAAGAATTGTCATAAATCATTCTTACTAAGATGGTCAATTGGTCTTTACATAAAAGGGATTTTAATATATATTTGTTTACATATATACAAAGACATGGTAAAAGAATTGGCCACAAATGAACAAGTACATTAAGAATGCCCACAATTAAGAAAGCAAAGCCACCAGGGAAAAGCTGAGACCATATTATAAAGAAAAAGAAAATTACATTTCCACCAGTATATGGCTCAACTTTCAATTCCTAGGAGACAACAAGGAGTTCAAGCGTGAACATTCACACATTCAGGTTACATTATAACATACTCCTAAAACAAATGGATGAAACTTTGCTATTTTCTGAATGCACAGATAAAATGGAGAGAGGTCCCAAATATAGGGAGAAAATTATAGGCTAATACACAAATAATAGAGCTCTAACTTCTTTCATCTATTGAACTTGAGAGGCCCAGTGCCATAAGTCACTCCCATCATTAATGTATAATACTCATGTATTTACAGATTCATCACAGTCACTCAGAGAATAGTGTCTAAAAGCTTGTATCACTATGTGCTGACCTCATCATTTAGTAGGGTGACCAGACGTCCCGATTTTATCGGGACCGTCCCGATATTTCCTTGTTTGTCCCGCGTCCCGACCGACATGCGGTCGGGACACTGGACAAACAAGGAAATGCCCCGGAGCCTAGAGCCCGGAAGTGCTCGCACACACCCCCCGCCCCGACTCCGCCCTCTCCTCCCCCGATTGGCTCCCTCCCCGAATCCCCGCCTCTTCCCCGGGCTCACCATTCCCCCTCCCTCCACAAGCGCTGGAGCCGGAGGGAGGCCCGGGAAACGCAGGGGAAGCGCGGGGCTGGGGTGAGTAAGAGTCCGGCCTGGCCCTGAGCAGGCAGGACTCAGTTGGGTGGTAGGGAGAGGAGGGGGGCGGCCCGCGGGGCCAGGCGGTGGCTGTTGTTGTCCCCCTGGGCAGCGGGACTCGGGAGCAGCCGCTGCTGCAGCTCCCACTGCCGCGGGGGAGGAAGCGGCCATGGCGCTCGGCGGCTGCGGCGCCTCCGAACCCCCCGAGCTGGGGCCTGCTGCGGGGACCCAGCAGCGCGTACGCTGGGCCCAGCCCCTGGCCAGTCGCGTCTAGGCTGCTGCCCAGCTGGTGCTATCCCGCGGTGGCCCTGGGGCGGAGGCATCGGCCGCCCAGCCCCGTTCGTTCCCCTGCGGGACGGGGGGGCTGGGGCCTGCTGCCCCCACTCCGGGGCCGCCGCGGGATAGCACCAGCTGGGCAGCAGCCCAGACACGACTGGCCAGGGGCTGGGCGCAGCGTGCGTGCTGCTGGGTCCCCGCAGCAGGCCCCGGCTCGGGGGGTTCGGGGGCGCCAGAGCTGCAGCCGCGGAGCGCCATGGCCGCTTCCTCCCCCACGGCAGTGGGAGCTGCAGCAGCGGCTGCTCCCGAGTCCTGCTGGCCGGGGGTGAGAACAGCCGCCGCCTGGCCCCGCGGGCCGCCTCCCTCCTCGCCCTACCACCCAACTGAGTCCTGCCTGCAAGGGACCAGGCCGGAAAGTTACTTACCCCGGCCCCGCGCTTCCTCTGCGTCTTCCGGGCCTCCCTCCAGCGCTTGCGGAGGAAGGGTTTTTTTTTTTTTTGGCCCCGCCCCCCGCCACGTCCCGATATTTGTCTTGGGTGATCTGGTCACCCTACCATTTAGGCAGCCAAGAGCAGATTCCAGTATTCCCATAGTGTGTGTACATAAATTATAAAGGATAAAATAAAATTGAAAATGAAATACCACTGATGAACTGTTGAAGGTCAATTTAGCAGGCAGTGTCAAGGCTCTGCCATCCCAGGTTTCTTTTGCATCAAGAAATGCAATGTAGTTGATTGAGTAGTATTCTCCAACTGTTATAAGAGAAAAATCAGTGTGTAAACTAAATGTGGATGAGTGTATTACAGAGTCATGTCTTTATTTTCTTTATTAAATCGGTAAATACAAAAGACTTGAATAGAACCCAGTAGAATTACACATCCTTGGAGTTTTATAGGAAAATAATGGGCTTGATTTTCTGAAGTGCTGACCACACACTTGAAGACAATGGAAGCTGCAGGTGTTCGGCACCTCTGAAAATCAGGCTCAACATAAATAATAGATTGAAATAGCGTTTTAGGTTCCACTTATAGAATCCAAGCTGCGAGTCTGCATCAGCAGATAGACCCCTTAGAACATGGATGCAGCGGCATAAGCCACTTGCAATCCTCACTTCACTAGAAGTATGAGGGGCAGAGCCACCAAACAGTGTGCAAAATGGGCAAAAGCAGGGCAGAAGGGGATAGGAGAAAGTTCATTCTCTCTCCCAGGCAACCTCTACTGGTGAGGCTCCAATGGAGACGTGGCTGGACCTTGGAGTTTCCTTCCCTAGAAGGAATCTGTGGGGAAGGCCAGCAGCAGTACCACAGCCTCCATTTTCCAATAAGATAAACCCCTCCTCCCTCCAACCCCACACACACCCGCCACCAACACATGTTTAGTTGTCCCTGCAGTTACAGGGTGTACACATGCATAGTTCACCCCCTGCTCTGTCCACACAGTAGCAAATCAGGCCAGTACGTTTTGTGACATAACTGCAATGAAATCTGTATTAAGTGAGCATTCAAGACACCAGTAAACATTTGCTTGATGGAGATGGTCTTAATAAAAGTGGAGACGAACTGTACTCATTACTTGGGGGAGGAATACTTTGAGATGGTCTCTTGAAATGAGAGGTAACTAATAAGAGTGGTCTCCTGTACAGGCTTGAAGTTGATTCTGGGATTCATCCTGCTCCCGTTTTATACTTTCATGGACTTAAAGGCCAGAAGGCACCATTAGATCATCTAGTCTGACCTCCTATATAAACACAGGACATTAACCTTCACACAGATACCTTAATTTTAAGCCCAATCAATCTAGTTAGACCAAAGCATTTCAGTCAGCAGGAGACTGAACTGTTGTGTGCCACGAGCAGAGAACAAGAGGGACGATTGTTCCACCAATGCCCGAGGCCCCTACATGGCAAAGAATTGATTAGGCAAGATATGCCTAGTCAATCCTAGCAGGTGACCAGCACCCCATCCTGCAGTGGAACACGAACCCCCATCAAGATCCTTGCCAATATTACCTGGGGGGAAATTACTTCCTGACCCAAAATCTGGTAACCAGTTTTGGCCCTGAATATATGGGCAAGACACACCAACCGGGCATTTAAGAAAGAGCATTCTCTGTACCACCTCACAGCACTGGTCCATCCTGTCTGGGGTCCAATCTCCAGCTGTGGCCAATCTCTGATGCTTCAAAGGAAGGCAAACCTTCTCCCCACCGCATACATCTGCAGTGTACTGAAGCCAAAAGGTTTTGTCACTGACTTCACTGAAGCAGAAATGGAATTTTAACTTAGAACACCTCCAAGCAATGAAGTGACTGTGTATAACACATGCTATCTGCAGACACATCTCTAAGTACCATCAGGCACAATCTTTGTGCCCATCACTGGAGAGCAGTTTAGGGCTGAGCTGGGGGCTAACATATCAATGAATGAGAGTTACAACCAAATGAGTTTTGTTCTTGTTTTGCCATCGTAGTTTAGATTTCTTCATAATGATGGAAACACCTTCCATTGGCAAGGAAAGCAAAATTCAATTCCAGTTTTAATGGAAGCTGTGCCAGATGTGACAATTGTTCCAGCTTTGTTTGCCAATTCAGTAATGTAAGTCAAGTTTCTTTTCTCGGGGGATAATTCTTTCTAAAGAATCTCTGGGTTGAAAGCCAGTAACTCGCTGCCAACAGGTTCAATACCCAACCCCATGATCTGTGCCACCAACCAAGCCTCCATTATCAGAAATGGGCTCTAGTTATTAACTTCCTACCATGCTAAAGCCCCATATGGACTAATTTTACTATTTGGAAAGTATTCAGTTTTTTGCTATCATGCCATTGCTTATTTACTTGAAAAAAGTAATCATAATTTAACAGCTCTGAAGATGTACTTCAAGAGGGTGCAGGGCCAATATCATGACCCCAGGAAGCAAGAAGTTAATTCTGGCTTCCTTCCTTTCCGCTCACACAGGGAAATAAGGGATATAAGAACAGCTACTGGGAATCAGAAAAGGGAGATTTCCTGCAGGAGGACAGGGCTCCACACCAAGTTTTTAGGTAGGGGGTTGAAACCAAGGCTAGAGAGGGCTTGTATTTTGGTTTCATTTATGGTTATAAAGATTTACTTTTGTTTGTGGGTTGAACTCTATATAGATCTAAAATCTCCCTTATCTATATTGCAGACAATGCTTTAGGTCCAAATTCCACAGTCATTTCCAAGCAGGTGAACCCTTATGCCCAAGCAGACCCAATGGCAGGATAAGAGTCTTAGATTATTTTGAGAGAATTTTTAAACATATAATTTCACTTTTTACTGAGTAAGTTATTTAGTTACCGTCTGCATGACTTTCAGCTTGGATAAAGAAATTATCCAGATCAGATTTGTTTTGATACTGATTATCCAGGATTTTGTTTTTAAAAAAAATCTTTCCATTGGAATTAAAGTAATACAGAAACATTCTTTACTTGTGTCAGGTTTTGAAGGAGCTAAGTGTTACACAACTGAAGGGTCCAATTCTGCATCCACTGATGTCAGACAACTCCAAGCTTGGAGATAAATTTGGCCTGACTCACACCTCTGAGTTGAAAGAATATTACAATTGCAGAATTGAAAACAAACCTTTCTGGAATTAAGATATATTAATTGTTAAAGGGTGCTTTTGTTTTAACCTAAGTCACCAGAATAAACAATTAAATATCCTAATTTGAAGTTTTCTTGTCACAAAAATTGTCTTCACATATTGAAAAGCAGAGTCACTGCTTAATTACTTACCTTGCAGGAATCCTCTCCTATATATCTGGAACCCATCTGTAGTCTTATTACCACTGGTTCCTTGAACATGGAGGCCAGTAATATTGTCCAGCAGAATGAGATCTGTGACATTGGATGCAGATGGTGTGTTGGTATTATTTATCAGAAGTCTTACATATGCAGTTTGGAGATCATGTTGAGTAGCCACCTAAAACCAGAAATACCAATAGTTTTGTTTTGGAGTGAAATGGTAGTATTTAGCTGCAAATTACTAGGCCCACTTAGTTTAGAGTGTGTGCGTGCATGTGTGTGTTAAAGCTTTTTCTTTGAGGGCATTTTGAGTGACCTGCTGACAACATCACACTCCATTTGATTTCAAACTCCCAGAGAGATTTTAATCTCCTACACGTCAAGCTGTTGCTTGGCGACAGTGCAATAGAAAAATCTGTAGTTTGAAATCCAGGATAACAGCTCATGCAGAGAAAGGACTGAGTGAAAACAAGAATCTGAAAATCCCAGAGAGACCTCATACAGGAGAATTGGAATGCAATGTTCTAATCAGGTTCTGGAAAATTCATAACACTCAGCTTTGGCAGCATGAAGAGAAGGCCCTTAATGCACGTCACACTTGCTATCACTTCATTCTCCTGATGCAGCTTGATCTCCTATTTAACTCCTGGTCTGCAAGGGTTATACAGCCTCTTATTCCCCCCGTCTCACGGGCTTGCTAACTCACCTTAGGACCCATGGGTAAGGCTATGATTTAGTCACGGAGGTCACGGCAGTCACGGATTCTGTGACTTTACTGGACCTCCGCGACTTCTTCCGCTTCAGCTGTCAGCAGCTGAAGTGCGGGGTGGAGGCAGGACTGTGTGCCCCTGCCCTGCTGCAACAGCTTGCAACTGCAAGCTGGATATCTGGAATCACAACCCCGTAGCCCCAGCCCCACAGCTTCTACCAGGGCCGTGTGCTCTTTCCCGACAGCATCCCAGGACTGTGCACCCCCCACGGTTGTGGCCAGCTCCAGAGCTGCGGTTGCACATCCCCCACTGTGCTCAAGCACCGCGGCGTCTGCCGGGGGCTGCAGCCAGGGTCGCGTGCCCGAACCCTGTGGCAGGAGCTGCAGCGGGGGACTGTGCGCCCTGTCCCAACAGCGTCCCAGGGCTGTGCACCCCCCCGGCTGTGGCCAGCTTCAGAGCTGAGGCTGTCCACCCCCACTGTGCCGCAGCCCCGCAGCAGCTGGGGGCTGTGCTGCAGCTGGAGCCATGCACCCCGATCCTGCGGCTTTTGCTGCAGCAGGGGCTGTGCATCCCTGCCTTGTGGCCTCTCCAGGCCGTGTGCCCTCTCCTGACTGCGGCCAGGGCTTGTGGGCTCTGAAGCTAGGGCCGCGCATCCCTATCTTGCAGCTGCGGCCATCTCTGGAGCCAGGGGCTGTACGCCCCCCTGCTGGCTTGTCAGTCCCCATCCCACCCATGGAACTCCATTCCTCCCCCTATTTAGCCCTGCCCCAGTTATTTTTAGACAATATGGAACGTCCCCGTTCTGCTGCAGGGCACAATTCCTGGACTGCTTCTCCTCTGGTTGCTCCTCCTTGCAACCAGCTCCCTCCCAACAAACACTGGCCTTGCTGGGCTCAGCCCACCTATTGGGAAGTCCAAGCCATGTGCTTGCTCTCTGGGGCCTAAAGTTGGTCACCAGGACATGTCAGCTACACTCTGGCCCCAGTAACTCTTCCTCCTCCCAAACATGGAGTCTTTTTATACTCCGCTCACATGTTGGGGCATTCCCAGCCATGTCCAAGGTGTCCAGGGTCTGTAGTAGATGTAGGATGCATCTGTTATTATTTGCTTTGTGTGTGTTGTACTTTAAATTTCTAGGAGTCTAGGCTGCAGCTCAAAGCAGCCGTTTTGTGAGGCAGTTCAGTGCAGACTGCTACTGTGGAGACACACACTATTACGCTCTCCCGCTTATTTTGATTCTTCTTGTTTTTACAGATTATTACCGTTACTGTTATTTCAAGTCTAAATTTGTCTAGCTTTAACTCCAGGCCATGTTATACCCTTGTCTGCTAGACTGAAGAGCCCATTATCAAATCTCTGTTTCCCACGTAGTTACTAACAGACTGTGATCAAGTCACCCCTTAACATTCTCTTTGTTAAGCCAAACAGATTGAGCTCCTTGAGTCTTTCACTACAAAACATGTTTTCCAATCCTTTAATTATTTTCATGGCTATTCTCTGAACCCTCTCCAATTATTCAATAACCTTCTTGGATTGTAAACCCAGAACTGGACACAGTGTTCCAGTAGCAGTCACACAAGAGGTACTATAACTGCTCAACTCTTACTCCATAGTCCCCCGTTTATACATCCAAGCCCTTTTGGTCACAGCATCACACTGGAAGCTCATGTTTAGCTGATTATCCACCATGACCTGCAGTGTCACTGCTTTTCAGCGTCACTGCTTCCCAGGATAGAGTCTCCCAACCTGCAAGTGGGGCCTGCAGTCTACCCCACAGTTTCATCACTCAGCGTTGGCTAAGAGGAGGCTCTCATATATTTATATAGATTCAAATCTTCCATAACACTGTTCCATCTCTATTTAGCAGGCTTTGGCCTGGATCCACAAAGGGATTTTGCGGTTGTAATACCTAAATAATCTGCGTCTTGGAAATCACAAAACTCCACAAATCCTTTGTTAGGCACCTACACTTTCTACTACACAATGCATGGAGAGAGACAGGTGCCTGAGAATGGAATCCACAAAAGTCAGCACACACTAGGTGCGGGAGTCACTTAAGCTAGCCAATAGGAATTGCAAACAAGAAGGGTGTGGACTACAGAGTCATTCAGAGTCTCCCTCTCAGTCTGGCCCAGGGCAGATTTAATTATTTCTATAAAACTTTGAACGGGAGAGACTGATCTCCCATCAGAATATCCCACAGTCCAGTGGGTAGGGCCGTGACCAGAGGTGAGAAGTCCTGTTCCAATCTCTTCTCCTCAACAGGCAGAGAAGGGAACTGAACTGAGGTCTCCCACATCCTGGGTGAGTTCCCTAACCATTAGGCTAAAGCTTACAAAGGAGGCTTCCTCCTGCTCCCTCGCCGTTTTGTGTGGAGATCGGCATGCTCAGAGCACACCTACTGGATCAGGCCCCACATGCTTAATTCCTCCCATGCTCTGCAAAAAATTTCTCTACTGTGAGGGCAGGGCACAAATAAGCTTCCATAGCCACCTTTCATATGTGGCTCCTGGGTACACAGATGTGTGCTGTTTCTTTACACCTGTATCATGGGGGGGAACTGGAGAAAATTCTAGGCAAATTCCTTAAAGTGAAGTAGAAAGAGAGAGTAGTTTAAAGGATAATCCTATTTTCCATATTCTAATAAAGTCCTTCATTCGGTGTTTGGCCCTAGCAACTCCTTCCCACTTTCACAACAACAGCTCCTGCCTCTGATTGCAATTCTCCTCAGCTGGCCAAAGGGATGATGTCTTTGGATACATCTGCACATTTTTGAATGCTATAATAATAGTTACATTGGAGTTCTGCCTCCTCATTTCTGATTAGAAAGAGCCTGAAGGTGAGTAGTTGGGAGTAACAGGAGATCTTCGATATTTCGCTGACAAGCACTAGAGAAGACATTCTAACAGATAGCAAAGGAGAGGGAAAACCCTTTTACCTCACCTCCACTGAGGAGAACTTCCTACAGCTTCAGCTATCATAGGGATTAGATGCCCAGGGGCCACAATCTCCCTTAAACCGCTATCCCTCGCATTTCACTTGCAACCTGCAGCTCTTGTTCCTACAGTAGACCCTGATGCTGTCAGTCTGAAGCAGAAGCAGCATCTCACAGAGACAGTTGAGCAACTATAGAGCCCTGGGTTTTTTGTCCTCTGTTTCTAAAAGGCAATCAGCAAATGCTATCAGCCCATGGACTAGCACACAGGAGACTGGGGTGAAGAAGCAAAAATGGGGGAAGGGTGGAAAGGAGAAGAAACAGTCAGGACAGAAGAGATGAGGGGGGAGAGTAATCAGGGAAGGGAGAAGGATCAGGAACTTGCAGACAGAATCTGATGTTGGGGAAAGGGTGGAAGAGCTTTAGCAATGATTCCCACACATCTGGTGTGTAAGACATGGGAATTCAAGTGACAGTGAGAGGTGTCATTCGCCAAAAAAAAATAAAAGGAAAAAGAATCATTTATACCCTGCATCTGTTTATAAAGATTTACCAGGGTCCTGTTTAAGATTATTGCAACTGTAAAGCACTAACACATTGATGTTCTCATCATTTGGTGAATGACACAGTTTAAAGCAATGGTTCTCGAAGCCGGTCCACCGCTTGTTCAGGGAAAGCCCCTGGCGGGCAGGGCCAGTTTGTTTACCTACTGCATCCACAGGTTCGGCCGATCGCACTCCCACTGGCGGCGGTTCGCCGTCCCAGGGCAATGGGGGCTGCAGGAAGTGGCGCGGGCCGAGGGATGTGCTGGCCACGGTTTCCCGCAGCCCCCATTGGCCTGGGATGGCGAACCACGGCCAGTGGGGGCGCGATTGGCCGAACCTGCGGACACAGCAAGTAAACAAACCGGCCCGGCCCGCCAGGGGCTTTCCCTGAACAAGTGGCGGACAGGCTTTGAGAACCACTAGTTTAAAGGGCACACTGATCAAATTGGGCCCTTATTCCCCCCACTCCCAATGTACAAGTGGAGGAGCCAGACCCACTATATGTGAGTCATCTTTACACCCGGGTTTCAGTGGCATTATCTACGTGAGGAAGGGACTACAGAATCTGTCCCTCAATGAGTAAATGTATGTCATTTCCCCGCTGGTTTTGCAAAGGAAATGCCTCAAACATTCCTAAAATGGAGGAACAAAGTAGATCTTTCTTTTCCATTTAAATTACTAGAGACTGCCATATGGTCAGCCAGGTGTTAGGAGGAAAATGTCTGTTCAGATGTATTAGGATTCAAATAAAAGTGCAAGCTTAGTAAGTTAAAATAAAATATGAATTTGATCCAAAGGTGGAAGACAATTCACATATAACAATTTTTTTTTTAATTTACAACTGGCAGCATTGAAAGATTATTTCTTGATAATCCTACCATCTGGAGCAGACTAGCTTTGATCTTGCGCAGCAAGACTTTGCCATTTTTAATGAGACTGCCTAGGTTGTACTATGAGTAGCAGAAAGAATCAAATATGCAAGTGTTTCAAAACTCTCTCTCCAAGATCTTCTTATAATAAAGGAGTAGTGAATCTGCTCTATAAAGCTTTCTGAAGCGGGAGGTTTTGTCTCACCACTTCATGTAACTGAAATTATCAATATTCAGTCTTGCTAATTATGACCTATGGCCATTTTGATGATAACATTACAGTTAATTAGGCTCTGCAATGTAACGCATATGTATTCTCCATTTCCTATTTTCCACTCGGTGCATATGATCTGGTCCAGTTCACCAGGTCAATATTTTCAAATCAGCTGCTAAATTCCCAATGCTTGTACGCTTGGTCATTTAAAAGGCTGAATCCAAGCTTGACTTAAAGCATGACACACTATCTTTCTCCATGCAAGGGACAGGCAGAGTAAATTGGCTGTAATTACAAATATTCAAACCTGATCCGAGCAGAGTAAAAACGAAAAACCAAATTAGGTTAGAAAATCTGGCCCAAAATAAACAAACTGGAAAAATAGCCATTTTTCAAACCCACCTAAGCAGGTTAAGTGCCTCAAGTCAATGGGAGTTAGGCATCTTGGCTGCTGGTGCACATTTGAAAATCCCACTAGGGACCTGTCTGCATCTTTAGGCACCAAAATATCTTTGGAAATCTGGCCCTCTGTGTATTTGACAGCAGTCTTTGTGTATAGTCATTTTCACTGTTATCCCTGTCAGTTTCCCTCCATTTGTGTGAGTTTTTCAAACAGCAGGGGGAGAGAAAAAATATTTTTTTTTTAAATTGGAAAATGAGATTATAAAGCCCCAAACATTGGCAGATGGATTAAGGGCCAGGTGCAGTAATTGAAATATATTGAGTCATTTAAAAAAATATTTCAGTTTGAGGGTCTCTTTCACTCTATGTTTACACTAGACTTCCTCCTAGTATCTGCTGTGGCTTATCTAATTGTGTTATCTATTGTTGTGGTTAATTTATATATAATTAACATGTGGTGAATAGATTTAAATTGTAGGCATAGGTATAGCAATAAATAGGATAGTATTATAGAGGTGTAAGATTGGCAAGCATTTATGAGTGTGCATTAGGTTATAAGCAAAGTAGGGCTTTGGCCTGTAAGATTTTATCTTAGACACATTAAGCCTTAAAGGGTAGGCATGAGCAGGTAACCGAGGAGGTACCAGTGAAGTTACAAGGTTACTGTAAAATATATGCCAATAAGTGAAGTTTGGAAAATATGCCACTACGTACCCATCAGTTCTGCAAGATTGTAACATTGTGGGAAATTCTGCAGTGAGGGCAGGTTACCATGGGAACTTACTGATGTAAATGCTAATTAAAATAAGGGGAACTAAAAGGATACCCTATGAAAAGTGAGGCACCCCAAATTTTATGGAGTGTGGAAATCCAGATACGGGAAAAGGGGTTGGAACCCTCAGGCATCTGCATAAGGGCTATGGGCATGAGTGTAACACAGAAGAAAAAGGGATCCTCAGTATGAATAGGGAGGACGAATCCATCAGGAGACCTTTTACAGCAAGAGTTCTCACCCTTTTTCTTTCTGAGGCCCCCCCAATAGGCTATAAAAATTCCATGGCCCTCCTGTGCCACAACAACTATTTTTCAGTAGATTAAAAGCCAGGGTCTACATTATGGGGTAGCAAGGAGACCAACTGCCCAGGGCCCCATGGCCATGGGCAGGGGGAGGGGTCTGCAAAGCTAATTTGCTCAGGCTTCTGCTTCAGCCCTGGGCAGTGGGGCTCAGAATTGGTATTTCTGCCCTGGGCCCCAGTGAGTTTAACACTGGCCCAGCTCTCTGGTTTATTTTGGCAGACCCCTTGAAACCTGTTCACAACCCCCAGGGGGCCCTGGGCCCCTGGTTGAGAACCACTGCTCTACAGGTAACCTTCTGTTGAGAGATCCACCCATCTTGATGGTACCCTTGGGGAGGCAAGAACAGGTTGAACTTCTGTAGTCCGGCACCTTCAGGACCTGACCGGTGCTGAACCAGAGAATTTGCCGAACCACGTGAGGTCAATATTGTAGTGAGCGGGTCTCTTTTTATTTTTAAGCTCTCTGAGGCAAATAAACAGAACAATGCTTGCAACGGCGCCTAGCCAAGGCTTACCGGCTCTCTTCATAACAAATTGTTACTGTTGTTACACAATTTTATTGCATTGGCACAAGGAAATAAGTAGATGAAGCATAAAAAACATAAATAAAATCAAGCCGGACCACGGATGTTGCCGGACCTGATCGTGCCAGACTACAGAGGTTCAACCTGTATGAAAACATCGATGTTGGACATCTTATGATATTTCGCCATCTTCACTTATGTATCTATAGCTGTGGCATTGACTATATGTGTAGTAAGGCTTTTAATAAAGGGAAGATTGATCATTTGCAGATGCTGTTGTGGTTACTGCTATCATTCCTCATGTGCTCCTAGAGTCTCCAGAACTAAGGATATTTCTAATAGTGGTTCTCACCCTGCTAATTCTGATACCATAGCCTTTAGGGAGCATGAACCCATGTCACAGGTTACTATGGTTTAAGATACCATTGGCAATATCAACTCATCAATAATATAAAGACTACACTGCTCAGTAATGTTCTGTACTCTGTACAGTGTTAGTAAATGCTGCTGACTATTGTTTCAAAGCTCATTCCTTACAGATAATGTTGAAGTATTAGATTACATTTCCTGTATAACAACTTCCTCCCTGCATTATACAAGGTAAAAGTAGTTGTTTCTGTGTACTGGCTTTGGGATATATTAGGGGTCTTATTTATATAACTGGACAAAAAATATTCACATAAGATTTGGATCTTAATACTTTCTCAAATACGAGAAAGCAGTATCTCGAAACTTACCACTGCACATTTCTGAAGAGTTATCCCATACCCAGAAGACACTGAAATTCTTGGCACATCTTCTGGCTGGGAAGGGAAAAAACAAAAATCTGTGTTGTATATGAACTCATCTCAATATAAAACTACAACACAAGTTGTGTAATATAATGAAGAAAGAGAAAAAGAAGTTAAACTGATTCTCAACCTTGGTGTTTAAGAGCTCTGCCATCCCACCAACGAATCTTCTTTTATCTGTATATACAAATTTGTTTAAACTATCTACTCCCATATAATTATTAGCCTAAATGACATATGTTCATTAGCGGTGACCAGACTTCCATGACAAAATGCACAATGTACAGAAACAAATTCATCAAATGGTACAGATGCATTTTATTACTTAGAGAGTTAGAATTTATATGGCATACACTTGACTGTACCTGTCACTAAGGTTATAAGGAACTCATGCATTTAGATGTTACTGCTGAAGCTACCGAAGGTGAACATAATCATATGAGACACAATTAGAAACTGTATACTAATTAAGTACTAAATTCCCAGTGATAGACTACTGCTGATCTTGCTTCTCTTCAACCCTTTCAGATATTAAACATCAACCATCTCTTACTGACCAGCTGCTGGCTAATAGTAGACTCTCGTTTGAACAAAATCTTCTTTGTCCATGAGGGGATCAAGGCAAACAGTGAATGGATCCCATGAACATCTGGTGCTGCGGAAGTCAAAAGCAGATCATGGTCTTCATTTGTTCCCTTTAATCCTGTTCCCAGTAATTCTACAGCTGAAAGTGAAAGTAATACTCTACGTTAGAACTAAAGCATCTGTCTCACAAACTCTAGATCCCACGTGGCAAACACTTGCCACTGTGCATAGCAGTAGCAAAGAGGATTCAACCATTTTAAGAAGAGGTTAAACAAATACCTGTTAGGGATGGTCTAAGTTTACTTGGTCCTGCCTCAGCACAGGGGAATGGATTAGATGACCTCATGAGGTCCCTTCCAGCCCTTCATTTCTATGATTGGGGCCCTATTTTGCTAGACAAACGCAGTATGAGACAATCCCTCCCTGAAGGAGCACGACAAAGCAAGCACAGGGGAAGAAGAAAACCGAGGAACAGAGAGGTGAAGTGAATTGCCCAAGATCACACAGCAGGTCAGTAGCAGACACAAGAACAGAACTAGGTTTCCTGATTTCCAGTCTAGTGCCGTAACTGCTGACCTTACTCCCTCTGATTCCAAAGGAGACAACTTTAATTAGTAGGCTCTGTTCTCAGTGGGAAATGTGTACAACATTGGAACCAGTATCACTTTCTGAAATAATTAAACTATACAATTCATAATAAACTTCGGGCAAAATTCTGCCCTCAGATATGTGCACACAACTCTCACTGGGAGCCCAGAGAAAAGGTTTTGTATGTGCATCTCCAAGAGCAGAATTTTGTCATTCAGATTTAAAACAAATTATACCTCAATTAACAGGTTTCAGGCTTAAACCAACTATTAATAATTTCAGCCCACACTAAGATTTCAGAAAAGCATGAATAATTGAAGAGCTTTATAAACATGAGCTACCTAAATATAAAAAAGCCTTGTGCTTCAAAGACACAGTCTGCCAGTAAACCATTAAACATTTAGACTGTATTAAAATGTTTCTAATCGGTGCTTTGTTCTCAAATGAGTTTCCGTTAAATTGTAATACAATCAAATCAAGTGCCCCAATTCTGTAAAACAGTAATGCCAATATTATTTTACAACATGTTGAAAAAAGATTTGCCCATGATGAATAGTTCAGAAAATATAAACCGAAATAATTTAATAGCATTTGTCTATTCAACACAAGTTCTTACAGCACACTCATCACTGTACTATCTAAACATCTTTCATATAGGGATAAGATCCAGTATTACTATGAATGGCTGCTCATGCTAAAACGTAGTTTAATCAAACTGGAGCTGATCAGTAAAACTGGAAAATAATTTAAATTAAAAATTTCTAAATTGTTTCCGTTTCCAGGATTTGAAATGGACATGTCCCATCTTTTGTGAAATGTTCTCAATATTTCTTACTGAAATTTTTATCAAACTCATGTTTGAAATTTTTCATTTAAACAAAAAACAACATGTTTGCTTTCTGAAAACCCATGGTTTCAGTAAAATTTTTGATAATTTTGAAAATAATTTCCATATGAATTTCGATTAAAACAGTGCTGGAAAATTTTGTGAGAAGTAGAAGGTTTTCATAATGTCTACAACTTTTTATTAAAAGTTTCATTTTTAATAATGCTGGGGTTTTTTTGACAAAAAAATAAATTTGTGTACAAACTTTCAACCAAAGAAATGTGAAACAAACAGCATATTTTCTGTATATTATATAGGATATTTCTCTGTTGTATTTTGTTGGGATTAGTTATGTTGAATTATGGCCCAACTCCAAGTAGTATTGTTATAAGGTTCTGTTTGCACCTCACTTCTCCTCACACCTTTTAGGACTAAGCCCTTAGAAGTGAATTTGGTGACTTAAATCAAAGTCCTGGTGAGCAGGATTTAAATAAACAATTATGATTACCATAATAATTGAGATGCCAATATAGACTCCAACCCTGAAATAACAGCACACAGATGGACTTCTACACCCATGAGGCAACCCGTTGACTTCATATGTAGAAGTCAAAGCTTATCAGTTGCAAAGGTTGGAACCCTATTGTGCTCAGGAAGCACTTTATATTGAACTGCAAATTAAAAATATTGGAAAACTAAAATAACAAAGTCATTGCAATAGGCGAAAGGTTACTCTGAATATTTTGCCATTGAGATTACAATTGAATTCACTAAATCCCATATATTCATATTATGCACAATATCATATTACCTAGGTGTCAGATACATGAATTATTAAGAAAAATCTTTGCTGTCCAATTACAGACCATATTTTCTGCTCCCTTTTCTATGAGTCCAGGGGATAGATATGTAAGAGAAGAATCTGTTAGCCATTTGTAGTCTTCCATTTTGGTAATCTATGCGCAAAGAGGTGGAGCTTACATTTGCAATGACCTCAATTACTGGTCATTATTAGGGACTGAATCTTGGAACTCCACTGTTAAGAGGATTGACTTTTGTAGCTGGCATGTGTAGTAGACTTTATCCTCTGATGACCAGCCATTATAGGAGGTGAATGACACACAAAGTAAAGTGGGGCACACATTTTTTTTTTTTTTTTTTTTTTTTTTTTTTAAAGGAAAGCTGAAATGGAGGCAGCTATTAGTCACAAAAATAAACACAGTAATCTGGAATTTAAGAGGTTGAGCTATAATCTGGCAAGCAGTGGGTGCAGAATCCCAGAAGTCCATTCTTTAACATTCATATACCTCTGCACCACATCTAAACTCATACAAACCATACTGGTGTTATCAGTGTCAGAATTACAGCAGATTGTAAGACATGGCATGGGCCATATCAGGGCATGGGCCACGTCTTAGGTGTAAAGTGCCAAGCTCGGTGCTGATGTTCAGTTACCAATAGAAAAAATTGTGCATTTTTAACAATAAATACAGTAATTCTAATCATTAGCCCTTCCCCCAAAGCTGCATATTTTGAATCTGTAAAGAAATTTGGAATTTGTTTTTCCTAATGAGGCCTAACATCAACAAAACTTTCAGTTACCTGGTCTTATTTTTGTTTTTCAAAAATGCATTTGTTTACTATATTTGTTTTTTTCCCCCCTTGGAGTTATTGTGTGTCCTCAAAAGCAGCCCTCACTCAAGAACCAATTTAAAGTCCCTTCAATTACACACACCACTGAACAGACAAAGGTAGTAATTTACTGCACTTCAATTTCCAACGTTGCCATTAGCTTTTCTTGTTTCAAAGATAAAGATGCTGTGAGAATAAACCAGAGGGTAAGACAAAACAGAAAAAAATAGGATGCTTTTCAGCAAAAACTATGATGCTCAATGAGAGCATTATGTTACTACTGCTATGCCCACCCTCTACACCAAACCTGTAGAACCAAGTCCTGAATCCATGCAAGTCAACCTGGGTCACCCTGGTCATGCGTGACCCTGGAGGAGAAGGAATGTTCACAATAGCTGAACCTGTTTTTACTGTGTGGAGCCAGGACACACCTTTGCCTCCTGCCTAGCTTGAAAGAGCTCAGGAAATGGACCAGCCCAGGCCCAGTAGCGGGGGTACAACCTGGGCATCACCAGACTTCCATGCTCTGTAGCCACCCTCAAATAGAGCCCAACCCAGGAACTGTGGGCTCTCCCCACATTTCCAATTGCCACTGCAGTTGCGGGTCTTGGAGCAAGCGCAGGAGACTCCCCTGCAACTAGCAATGACAGACTCCAGGGCTGCTGCTAACTTTATACATGTTAAGGCAGCCCAAACCCACCTCTCCGGTCAAAACCCACACCGGACCTGGTGGACGCAATTGATGGGTTATCCCTGTCATCAGGACTGGTGACCTAAGAGACAGTCCCCTTAGAGGCCGAAATGGAAGGGCATCAGGAATTAGTATGTTTTGATGTGATCTGCTCTCCATTCTTTCCAATAATTCTTGGCAGTCCTTGGTTGGAGCTGCATTCCCAATGGATCTCCTGGTGACGGAGGAGCATTAGCTTCTCCTCCGAATATTGCCAGATAGCTTGCCTCCAACAAATCGACCAACCCCAAGTGGTCGCATCCATGGTCCCAAGATTGGATAAGACCCTAAGAAGTGAGACCCTGGACTGTGGGGGGTAACCAGAAGAGAGCAGCCCCAAACCAGAAGCTCAACCTCCTCGACAAGTACTGAGACTACTTGGGTGTGTTTGAAAACAAAAACGCAGATTCACTATCCCCACACAGGAACTACATCTGTCCAGTAGACCTATAACCCAGGGCAAGGTGTCCTGTGGATGGACAGACACTATTTTTCAAACAAGAGCTGGATGCACTAAGCATGTATAGCAGGACAATCTCACAAAGGACTTCATTCAGAGATCCACTTCTGCAGGGGGGCACTAGTCCTCTTTGTGTGAAAAAAGGATGGGCCACTATGCTTCTGCATAGCCTATCATGCATTGACTCAGGTGACTATTCAAATCGGTACCCCCCTACCCCCTGGAATTGCTGGACTGTCAGAACCTTTTCACTAAACTTGCTCTTTCAGGGGCATATAATTTAGCATGCATAAGGCCTGGGGATGAATGAAATACAGCTTTTCATACCTGATATGGGCACTCTGAATATTTAGTAATGCTGTTCAGCTTAACCAATGCCCTTCCAACATTTCAACATTTCAGAAACAATTTTCAGGGACATCTACCTTGATGATATATTGGTCTTTTCTGAGAAGCCCTGAGCAGCTCTGCCATAATGTCAGTCTGTCCTGGAGAGACTACGAAAGCTTAGTTTGTATGCCAGACCACCACTGAATTTTTAGGTTATATGGAGCTTTCAAATAGATATGCAGAAGGTGGAAGTCATTCGTAACTGGACAGCACCTCAGACCCACTGAGAACTTCAGTGCTTCCTGTGCTTTGCAAATTTTAATAGTCGATTCATCGCCAACAACTGTGAACAAATAGCCCCCAACTTGCCTCCTTCATAAAACCATTTGATTCACTTGGCTGCCTGAAGCCCAGCTTGCTTTCAACCAGTTCAAGACTGCCTTCACCACAGCCCCAGTTCTTGCACACCCTGACCCAACTCACCCATTTATAGTGGAAGCAGATGCATCCAATATAGCCCTCAGGATGGGACTCTCTCAGTGACTCAGACCCTAGTCAGTTCTTCACACCTGTGCATTCTACTCTCAAAAAATCATCCCCACAGAGATGAACTATGAAATACTGGACAAGGAGCTGCTCACAATCAAAACTGCATTAGAAGAATAGCATCACCAGCGTGAGGGAGCTCAGCACGCAGTACAGGTATTTACTGCCCAAAGAACCTCCAGTACCTCCACAAGGCCTGAGCTTTGAACCAGAGGCAGCTAAGGTAAGCCATGTTGTTCTTTTGATTCAAGTTTACAATTACCTATCACTTGGGAAATTGAAATGGGAAAACCGTTACTCTCACAAAAGGGGGAACACTACCGGGAAAAGGAGGACCTACTTCTGAGCCCCCCTTCCGCAACAATTCAGCAAGATGGCCACTCCCTTATCCGGTCTGCATCAAAAGAAGATTTGCTTGCCACAGTCTATGGTATTAGGAACTAAGATGCACATTTCAGTGAGGGATGGGATGATATATTTTGATGAACGCATAAATGTTTCTCTGGGGCACCTCTGGCTGGAGGTGCTACAGCTATGCCACGATGCTCCATTGGTGGGTCACTTTGGCTGCCCTACACCTCCTGCATGGTTGCCCTTTTTTATGGTGGCCCTGCATGCTGGCCAAAGCCCAAGCTTACTCAGGATCTGGGTTCTAGACCCTGTTGGATGGGTGGGTCAGAGCCCGAGTCCTGCTGTGACTCAGGTCCAAGCCCTGTAAGTTTCCAGTGTAAATGCAGCTCAAACCGCAGACCCAAGTCAGGTCAGCCTAATGCAGTGTGGACACATAAGGACAGTTGTGAGACCCAGGTCCAGCAACTGTAAGCCCTGGTTTAAAATGCAGCGTGGACGCTTCAGCATGGGCTTAGAACGACCAAGTCCACAAGCCTGGATCTCACAGGCCCAGGTTTACCGTGAAGTGCAGACATAGCTATAGCGACTGAGAAACAGAGATGCATCATGTTTTGTTATATTGCAAATGTTATTGTAAAACAAACTTTTTAAAAGCATTTGGCTCCCAGGATTCTCCAGCACTTCAAGGTTTAGAACAATTGGAAGGGCACTTAAAATGAATACATACCTGTCATATCGAAGCAGTCTCTCTTTTTTTGAATCCGCTGCTTATCTGTAACAACCTACAGTTAACACAAAAGAAGAGTGACTATAAACCCAGGACCTTATTTACAAAATACATTTCTAATACTGTTTATTCTAAGTCTCAAACTGGCGATGTGCTTTACACTAAAGTACAAATTCCGATTTCTGTACTCAAAGCTCGTAAGATTATGAGAAGTGGCAGCGACTAATGAATAGTGCACTGGACCTGGGGTCTGCGTTCTTATGCCTTGGCCCTACCACTGACCTGCTGCATGCCTCTGGGGCAAGTCACTTAACTTATTTCTCTCCTGTCCTTTGTTTAATTTGAGTGTGAGCTTTCTGGGGCAAGTGTACTCTTTCTTACTATGTATAATAATTAGCCACATGCAGCAAAAAAACATTTTCCCAACTTTAAAATATTTCTTTAGTGGTGAAACTAAAAATAAAATAAAATTTTTGACTTTCTGGTGATAATATTTTTTTATTGGTTTTCTTCATTAGGCCTTTTATTAATCACAGAGTTAGATCTGTGTTTCTAACTACATCCACTATGTTCTCCATGTCACGAAATAATGTGTATATGGTGGGTGAAAGACAATGGGTTACCCAGTATACGTCCAGTTCTTAGGTCATAAGTGGCACTCCTAAATCTTTCAAAAATATAGAAGCAAAGATAAGTACTGTGGTTAAGTATAAGGAAGATAAACTACATGGTCAGGAAGCATAGTCTAGTGCAGGGGTGGCCAACCTGAGCCTGAGAAGGAGCCAGAATTTACCAATGCACATCGCCAAAGAGTCAGTCCATATCAGCTCCCCCCTCCCCACCCCCAGCACCTTCTGCAGGCTGAGAGCCCTGCCGATCAGCACCTCCCCCTCCCTCCTGCCCACCGCAATTAGCTGTTTCGCATTGTACAGGAGGCTCTGGGATGGAGGGGAGAGGAGTAAGGGTGCAGCAGGCTCAGGGAAGGGGGCAGGAAGGGGCAGGGGCCTTGGGGTAAGGTGTGGCATGGCCTGGGGTTGAGCAGTGGAAAGTTGGCACCTGTAGCTCCAGCCCCCGAGTCAGCACCTATGCAAGAAGCTGCATATTAACTTCTGAAGAGCCACATGCAGCTCCGGAGCCACAGGTTAGCCACCCCTGGTCTAGTGGTTAAAGCACAATGTTGGAAGTTAGAAGTTCTGAATTTTATTCCTCCCTCTGCTACATTCAAGTCACTTAGGCCCAAATTTTCAATGTGTTCACTAATTGGGGAGCCTTAGTTTTTGGGTCCCGTACTTCAGATAACATGCCGGGGCACCATTTAGGGAGGGCCAGGGGGCACTTCCCACCACCCCCAGTTTCATACCAGAAGTTTTCTCGTGGTTCATGCCCCAGCCCGAGCTCTTACCTGCAGCCAGGTCCCCCCTCTAGGAGCTGGGGTTCTCTGGCTACAGCTCCCGTGCTCAGTTTCCTCTACTGAACTAGAATCACCCACCCCGCACCCCCATCTGCCTTCACCAATCAGCAGCTGAGATGATATAGAGTGACAATCCTCCTAACCAATAGTAGAGTTATACAGTTCTCTACTACATCTGTGTGGGGCTCTAGGGGCATTAGAAACTGACTTTAAACTGGAGTGAAATTGACGCTTTCAAGTCATTGTCACTTTTGTTTATAGGCTAATTACTTTCCAGAAGACTCTTAAACACAACACTGCAGTGACTGAGTTGCAGTTCTCACAGGAGAATATTTAAAACCAAACCCCAAGAAAATGCCACATTTTAAAGTTGAGAAAAAAAACAGTCTTGTTTATTATTTAGAGTTTGTATATATGTTTTTTTAAAGTATCATTCTGTGCTTGGACACTGTGCCTCAGTTTTCATTGCTGTAAAATGGGAATAATAATACTTGCCTGCCTGCCTGCCATATGGAATTATAAAGATTAGATTGAGATCTGTGGGGCAGGAACAGATCTTAAACCTAACCAGTGTCCCTTAAGTGACTTGACACAAGACGTCAGAACACGTATTAGAGCCGGAAATGTATCTCAACTCTGATCCCCATTCTGCTACTCTACCCTCAAAAAATGCACACTCTCCTAGCTAATGACTTAGACGATGGATAATAAGACTGTTCATTGACATATCTTATATATCCAGCCTACCAAAAATAAATGTGGGATTTTCTTTAAAGTCCAGTTGTGGTCAGAAAAGCAGCTCTGTAAAAAACATCACCACAATCAAATACATACTTTCTCTGTTTCAAGTCAAATCTGTTTATTTTATGGATACAAACATGTTTTTACTCTCAGTGGTGCAGGAACCAATATCAGTCAAGAAAAACAAGCTGTATTCTGTCTGGCCGCATACATCAACAGAATTATTCAATGCACTATTGATGAAGATGAAAGAAGCAGAAAGAACTCAATTTGCCTTTCAGGGTTAAGCAAGGGCAGGAATTCAAAAATCTTTCTTGTTAATTGATCAAATTTAATCTGGAGTCAGAGGACAAGTAGCTATGGGAAAGCAGTATTTAAATATTAAATAGTAAATAAAATATTTAAACATTAAGTAAACATAAAATTACAAAGTATTATATTAATCTGTAAACATGAGTTAAAAGGAGATAAACTAAGATGAACCAATATTAATTAAAAAACAAAGGTTCATTTTTAAATACATTCTAACCAGTATGCCATTCTTCTGTGGTCTCATTTGAGATTTACAGTAGATACCTAGTATCAGAGGGGTAGCCGTGTTAGTCTGGATCTGTAAAAGCAGCAAAGAGTCCTGTGGCACCTTATAGACGAACAGACGTATTGGAGCATGAGCTTTCGTGGGTGAATACCCACTTCGTCGGATGCATGACGATACCTAGTTCCTGGCAGAGATGTCTATACTTCTGTAAAATGCCTTTCGTATAACACTAGTTGTCAAATGTGAGTTAAAGAGATCTGTGTGGTTACAAATGTAATCCACAGTTTCAGTGTACAATAAAAATATTAACTACAAAAATGAGTTTATGAAAGTCAGTAAACTGAAGTTAAAATAGAGATCTGTGTTTTGGTGACTCCGAAAATGATTTCCTGGTATGCAGTGGCATTGGAATAATTAGTATAGCAGGGGTGCTAAAAGCCATTGAACAAAACTGTAAACCCTGTATATGACTTCAAGTCAAGGGGTGCTGCCGCCCCCCAGCACCCCTAGTTTCAGCACCCTTGTGGTATGTGATTTCCTTATATGTAATCATTGATTTTTTTCCCCTGTCAGGGCTGAGCGGATAGATTTGGAGAGGAGGGTAATATATTGAGGATCTAAATTGTAAGAATAAATCAAAATAAGAAATATGTAGACTCTTAAATAAAACTTACTCGCATCTCTGCATACAGAACAGAAGTTCAGCTCTCAGGACTATTTTCCACTCCCCCATTAACAGAGCAAATGGAAGAGTGCACACAAATTAAAATCTGACAACCTCACAGAGGATGGGTTGAGGTGACTCTTGATTTAGGTAATACTATCCTGCTTTCCAGAAGAATAAACTGACGCACAGATATTAAGTCTGACAATGGCCTTGTCTGCACTAATTCACCCAGTGCTAAAGCTGGCTATTTCCATAGTAAGGAATTGTAGAAGTTTCCCACCGGAGCTACCACCATTATAGCTGGGAGTCCTGATGCAGACAAGGTGCTACCAATCTGTATTATCATCAGATTTAAAGACATATCTACACAGCAAAAGCTGGACATGGGCTTGTCTGTTCAACCTGAATCCAGCTAGCATGGGTAACAAAAGAAGTGAAGACAGCACAGCACAGGCTTCAGAATGGACTAGTAAACCAAGTATGCATGAAAAGTCCATACCAGACTTGCACTACCTGTGCTGAAGCCTGGCTGTGCTGCCTTCACTGCTATCATTACCTAGGCTGGGCTGGATTCAAGCTACCTCACAGCTAACCCATGCACAGCTTTTTCTGTGTAGACACATGACTGACAGTGGTAAAAATACAGACAAACCAAGTATTTTTCTGTCCTTGTTGGATGCACCAAAAAAAGAACAGCTGTGTCTCCTTTTACACTTCTGTGGAAAGGAATCATTCAGGAAAGAGCTCAGGGCTGCTTCCATGTAGAAAATCTAAATGCTGGATCTGTCTCAAAAATGATTATTGAAGAACTGCAGCATTTGAAGCTCAATATTAATTACATTTTTGCCCAGTGCTACAATGGAGCTTCTGTGCTGAGTGGGCATTTAAAAGACATACAAGCTTGAATTCAGGAAAGGATTACACATGCCATTTATGGGAAATGCTGTCCTCACAGGCTTAATCTTGTTACTGCAGACACATGTTCCAGCATCACCCAGTGTCAGGAAGTCTTTACATTTGCTCAGGCATTGTACATCTTCTTTAGCAGTAGTTACAAGTACCGGGAACCATTTGTTAAGGCACAGCAGGAGCTAGGCCAGAAGGTACTTGAACTAGGTAGATTATGTGAAACTCACTGGTGTGACTCCCTTTGGAAACAACATGCAAGACTGGCACTGTAGTGGAAATACTGGAAGCCATTTCAGTTCAGAGCTGATGGACCATCAGTTAACATTGCAAAGGGCTTGATGACAAAGATAAAGAGTTATTCCTTTCTGTTGAGGCTCTTGGTTTGGGAAAGAATATTCAAGATTTTGCACAGGGCTTTAGAAGAACTGCAAAATGAAAACCTGAATTTATTAAGTGCCATAGAATTAGTAGCAAGCAATGTTGCTACTCTTCAATAAATGAGAACATCTCAGCAAATGGAAGGAGATGTGTGATGAAGCTGAAATCATTGCCAAAGAACTTGAAATTGATATCCCGTGTCTGTCAATCGCAACTGCTGAGCACAGCAATACAAAAACGGCAAGAAGCCTTGGTTTTTGTTTATAGTACACTGGGTCAGTCATCGACACATGATGTTCCCAAGAGCACTCAAGAACCTATAAAATCTGATTTCTACTGTCCTATTCTGAACAGAATTCTTGCTAAGCTTGATAGATGATTCACCTCCAACTCCAGTTTGCTTTCTGCGCTAACTGCTTGTGACCCAAAGAATGAAAATTTTCTTGATTATGAGAAACCAAAAATAACTGCAGATCACTATGGATCAACAGGCACCAATTTTGGCGATCTGGATGCAGAATCAAAGTTGCCAAGAAGCACATTGCACCAAAAAAAAACTGACTTCAATTTCTGAATTCTGGAATGTTCTCAATGTTTTACCAAGGGGTTACCAGACTTTGCTGTCTATTGTAGATTATTGTGTTGAGCCTTCCAGTTTCTACAGCATTAAAAAAGGGAGGTACTTCTCTGTGCTCAAGAGAGTTAAGGACTACTTAAGAACCACAATGGGAGATAGTATCAGAGGGGTAGCTGTGTTAGTCTGAATCTGTAAAAAGCAACAGAGGGTCCTGTGGCACCTTTGAGACTAACAGAAGTACTGGGAGCATAAGAGAAGTGAGGTTCTTACCCACGAAAGCTTATGCTCCCAATGGGAGATAGGCATGTAAGAGATTTGGTAATTTTAGCCTGTCAATGTGAAGCTTCAAAACACTTGGATTTTGCCAAGATGAGACCATGGCATTATCCATTGTTTTTAGCTCATATCTGGAGTGTGTTTTTGTTTTCAATAATTTACCTTTAAATATTCCTGGAACCAATTACCTGTCTCATTCTCCTCTTCACAATTTGGAACATAAGACATTTAGAAAACAACAACAATTGCAGGCGTAAGAAGATTTTAAGTAGATTTTATTTATTTTTATTTCTGTCTACTAAAGAGAGTGTACAAACTGTTTCTGATATCTGTGTTAAGGCTCCAAAACCGATACCTCAAGGCTTGGGATTATCTTGCTATATTATCTCCTGATTGTTCTAAATTTACATATAAACTTAACATATGGCTTTAATTGCTGTCTGTATATATATTTTTTCTTCTTTCTTTGTACAGAAATTAGATACCGTGCTCATGTCAGCTAATTTTGAAGTTATTACTGTAAAAAAACAAAACAAAACAAAACCCTAGAGTTTTCAGGTGCCTAAGTAGTCCCTGGAATCATGGTTAAAGTTGCCCCTGCACCACCACTGCTTAATTTGTGCCAGGGATTGCCAGACCTCAGCCCGGCACCTCTAGGCTTGGCAGTTCATAGCCCCAGCACTTCTGGGCTTGCTGCATCAATTATGAAAATTTTAAAATTGCTTGAATCCCAGTACCAAATTGGCTGGGCCTCCGCACCACTTTCATGCTAAATTAAGCATTACCCCCGCCTCCAAATCTGAAATGGTGCCCCAATACCAAGGGCCTACTTATTAGAAATGCCGAGTGCTCAGTATCTCTGAAAATCAGATCTGAAGTACCTTAAAGGTTGGGCACCCCAGGTTAGTGGATGCTTTTGAACATTTAGACCTTTCATGTCTCTATAATTCAGCTTCGTCGTGTGATAAAATGGGGATCAACGTTTCTGCCCGACCTCCCAGGTAGAGGGATGAGGTTAGATTCGTAACGGAAACGGGATAGGGTGCTCTGGGAGGGCAGATCACCGGCAGCCCTTTGCCTCTCCCAAGGGCTTTCCAAGCAGGAGCTCACACGCCTCGGTGAAGCGTCCTCTTACCTGGGCTGCCGTCTGGCTGCACCATCTGCCGCTCGGGAGGCGGGGAGCCCGGCCGCGGGGTGACTCCTCGGGAGAAGGAAACCGCGAGCCAGCAGCAAGGGCCACCGAGACCTCGTGCCCGGCCCCGAGAGGAGGGGGATCTCCGTGCATCGGGCGGCTCGCGGGCAAGTCTTTGCACTGGGGCGGATGCTGCCCGAGGCGAGGGGGGTCTGCTGCCGGGGAGGCCCGGGCTGGGAGCAGCAGCAGCACTCGCACAAAGTAGCCAGCTACCAGTGGAGCCCCCGGCGGGGCGCGGAGCCCCCCTGGAGCCGCTGCTCGCATGAGACAGGCGCGGGGGGAATCAACCGGCGCAGGAGCCCCCCAGAGGAGCGCGGCTGCCGCTGCCAAGTTACTGGCCCGGAGAAAGTTTCTTTCCAGGGGGTCCGGCTCCAAACCAGGCCGAGCTGTCGAGGCGCCGAGCCACAGATCTGCCGCAATCGACTTCAGCCGCGATCGCTCTCCTCCCGGCCCGGGAAGAGATTCCCCTTCCTCCAGTCCCTGGTCCCCAGCCGCGAACCTCGGCCCGCAGGGAGAGGGCTGGGAGCCAGGATGCCCTGGGCTCGCCAGGCGGGAGTTGCCCAGCAGCGGAGCTCGCTGCGCTGCTCTGGGTCCTAGCCCGGGGCCCCTCCCCCGTCCCAAGCAGAGTTGGAGCCCCCGCCTCGAGTTCTCACTGCGGGCTCGTTCATGGCCTCTGCGGCTGGCGAAGCGCCGCCAGGGCCCTGCCGAGGGGAGATCGGGCTGCAGTTCTGGGTGGAAGCCTTGCAGCTGGTTCCCGGCTTGCTGGCTCCCGCTGTGCTGCTGGGGGTCGCCTTGGGCGTCGGCGCCGCGCTCCTGCTGTGCTTCTATGTGATCGGGCCTCTTCTGCAAAACAAGGTACGCGTTGCTGGATGGGATCTTTGCAGTAGAAGGTTTTGGCTTCGTGCGGATTGAGTGGGTTTGGGTAAATACTCTGGGTCCTACCTGATCCTGCCAGCCTTGGCCTCCGCATCCCAAATTGGAGTAGAACAAACCGTCTGGCCACTCTTCCTGCTCTAAAAAAACCCCAAACCAGTGTCTGATGCACAACAGCAACACAAGACACCGAGTCTGTCATCTCCTGAATCAAGCCTGCTTTGGGCCTCTAACTCTCCAAATTGTAATGGGTATACAGCTAATACATGTAAATGCTCCTATTGTATCAATATCTGGAGTATTACACATTCTAGTGCAACAGCATTGCTGACACCTGGATTCTATTGGATCTAGCTGGCAGCACAAGAAAATCTGCACCCAACCATAATAATGCTTCAAAATCCCAGGTCTGACACATAGACCCTGCTGGATGCAGCAAGTTTTTGGCCCTCATTACTCAACTTTCTTTACTTAAATAGAGAACAAACGTAGGTGCTCCTACTGCTCAAAAACATTTCTAATCAATGCATTTTGTAATGCAGCAACACCCCAAAACTTGGTTCCTCCTTGATCCAGCCAGTTGTTGGCCCCAATTGTCCAAATTCCACTAGCTATATAGAAAGCACGTTTAGCCTGCCTGCTGCACCTTAAAACTCCAGGCTGACTCTAACATGCCCCAGAGCAGCAATGCCACAAAACTTGGATTCAGCATTGGAATCCTTTTGGATCCAGCTGAGTTTTGTCCACCGACTCAGAAATTACACTGCCAAAATTAAGAATAAGTGTACTTTTCTACCATGCTTTAAACATTGACACATCCTGGTATAAGAAAGTGGCAAAAACTCTGATTTGATCTAGGCAAAGGTTTTGCGCAACAAATTTTTTGGTGGCCTCAGAGCAGTGGTGGGCAACCTGCGGCCCGCGGGCCACCAGACCATTTGTTTACATTTGCACGGCCGCCTTCAGCTCCCAGTGGCCACTATTCGCCATTCCCAGCCAATGGGAGCTACAGGAAGCGACACCCAGCCCGTGTCGCTTCCCGCAGCTCCCATTGGCCGGGACCGGCGAATGGTGGCCACTGGGAGCTGCAGGCAGCCGTGCAAATGTAAACAAACGGCCTGATAGCCTGCCAGTGGCTTGATCTGAGGGGCCGCAGGTTGCCCACCACTGCCTCAGAGTGTGGCCACCAACTCTTGCTTGTGGCCACTCTGACAATTTTTCCTAAAATACTTAATTAACATTAGGAAAAAGAAACAAATATGCATATATACATGTCCAAATCATTTTAATTTATTTATACAGGGATTTGGGTTTATTTTTGAAACTCAATCATAAATATAATGTACAGTTGTCTGTGTTCTTTACTGGACCTAAACAGAATAGAAACAAAAATAAGGTGCTTTGCATGTTCTTTGCCCTTTGTTTTTGTTTTTTTGGGGTTTTGTTTTGTTTTGTTAGACTTGCTGGCTAGTAAGTCTGCTATTTATTGTGAAAAGTGATATTTGTATGTTTGTTAATTTTTCACAGAAGCAGGCTTGCTAGCTACCTGGGAGGCAATGAAAAGTGATATTAACAAACATATAAATATCACTTTTCACAGCAGAGTTACTCAGTCCCAGCAAGCTAGGGGACAAATTAAGCCCTGGATTGGGAGATGGGTGGGTGGGGAGGCAGCAGGGGGGGCCAAGGATGATGGAAGGGATGCCAGAGGAGGCAACGGGGGCCAGCAGCGATGGGAGGGGGGTTGGAGCAAGCCCGGGGGCCAGGCTGGAGCCTGAAGCCTTGTGGCTGGGGACCAGAGCCCATTGCCATACGTCTGAAGCCCAGGGCCAGAGGACACAGCGGTGGCCAGGGATGTTTGGGGGGGCAAGCCCAAGGCCAGCACCCAAAGCCCCATGGCTGGATCCTGGGTCCCGTGGCCAGGGCCCAAGATGGAGGAGAGAGCAGGGGCCAGGGGCGACAGGCAGAGGGTGGTGAGCCTGGGGTCGGAGCCCAAAGCCCCATGGCCAGATCCTGGGGCCCCGCAGCCAGACCCTCGGAGACAGAGCCTGTCACCGCACAGCCGAAGCTCAGAGCCAGAGAACATAGCGGGGGCCATGGGTGATGGGGGTATGAGCCTGGGGCCAGAGCTTGAAGCCCCACAGCCGAATCTGGGGTCCAATGGCTGGACCCTGGGCCCCACATGGCTGGGGATGGAACCTGCTGCTGCGCGTCCAAAGCCCAGGGCCGGGGATGACGCAGCGGAGGCCAGAGATGATGATGGAGTGGTGAGCCCAGGGACAGAGCCCGCTCCTCAGTTTTACCATCTATATTTAATACATATGCAGCTTCTTCTAGTCCACCACAATAATGCCAATCCCCAAATATCATGGAATAACAACACTACAAACATGACTGTGAGCAACTGAATTCAGCTAGGTCAAGCTGGGTTTTGGCACTGAGCTCCTGAATTAGAACATTACCATGCTATCAAATTGGAGTCTTATACAAATTCATCTCCTTTGAACAACATGATACCTTTTGGGCCACCACATATATGTGTCAGTAACATTACTTATGAGATAAGATAAGCACCTGGATGAAAAGCTGCTATCTCAAACTCAGTCTGTAAAACAAAGGTAGGAATTGGGTTGTAGTTAAAGGACCTGCAGGTCTGACTCCATCACTCATTGAAGACTTATTTACTCTATTTGTCAAGAAGGTGCACAGCCTGGGGTTCCTTTGAGACTTTTTGCTTGCTCCTAGATACCAAAAAGCAGCTGTGTCCCAGAAGTGCCATTTTCTAATTTCAACTCAATTGGAAAATGTGCCCTTTCTTAACTACTGCAAACTACCCATTCTGATCCACATATGCACCACCTTTCCACTAGACTGCATCAGGGTGTTCTCTATTACATTGTACTTTAGGATGTTCAGGTACTACAGAGATGATGGCTATAAAAGTATCTAGACCAGTGGTTCTCAAAGCTGGTCCACCACTTGTTCAGGTAAAGCCCCTGGCAGGCCGGGCTGGTTTATTTACCTGCCACGTCCACAGGTCCGGCCAATCGTAGCTCCCACTGGCCGTGGTTCGCCACTCCAGGTCAATGGGGGCTGTGAGAAGCAGTGCGGGCCAAGGGATGTGCTGACTGCCCTTACCACAGCCCCCATTGGCCTGGAGCGGCGAACTGCGGGCAGTGGGAGCTGCAATGAGCCGAAGCTGTGGACGCGACAGGTAAACAAACCAGCCCAGCCCGCCAGGGGCTTTCCCTGAACAAGCAGCGGACCGGCTTTGAGAACCACTGATCTAGACAGAATGAGTGTGTGTGGGGGGAGGGGACTCAAGATGAAGGCCATATGAATGTTTCAAGTGGCCTGACAGCAGCCTGCTTACTGGGATATTTAGATAGACATGTGGACATCACCCCAGTTTTCTACATTTTCTGCTGGCTCCCTATTCAATAGTGGATCTTCATCAAGAGCCTGTTTCCAGCAGATGAAGCCCTCAATCGACTGGAGCCAGTCTGTATCCAAGTGTCTCTTTCTCTGTCACCCACCTCAGCAGCTATGATCAACCGGAGTGATAAGGCTGACAGAGTCACAAGTGAAACTCTTGGTAGCCTAACATTCTCAGCTGCAGACTCTCAACTATCCAACTTCTAATATAGATGCCTGCATTTAAACTAATTTAATCCTTGCTTAAATCAATTTAGCTTCATTTGGTAATGTACTGAAACAAGCTGGGATTTAAGCAAGGATTAAATTCATTTAAGTAGATCTATGTTAGGGGCTTTGCACCAGTTTAATTGTTGCTCTGCAGATGCCATACACACGAGAGAGACCTGTTTACTTAGATTAATTTAAAATCGATTTAGCTAATCCGCTGCAACTTTTCTTGTAAAGACATGGTCTCCGTCTTGTCACTTTAGGGCACAACGGAAGACTTACCTGGTTTGCAGAAGTCTTCCTGAAATAACGTTGACCGCAGAATAGCCATCAGTGTCTTCTCCTGGAAACAAATAAGAACAATCCCACTTACAAGGCAGTAAAATGAATGAAAGAATGGAGAGAACTGTCCCTTTTAAACTGAGACTATGTACCTAGATCCCCTGGTGCTTTAGAAATATATGAGCTAGAAAAAGAATGAGGCATATTGTATACATTTTACAACTTGTTTGGGGTGAAACTGGTATTTAGTTATTTCCAAAGCACATGCTCTCTCTGTTGTTTAACATGCACTTGTCTGATTTTAGTCCTCTTTGGAGAAATACGTATATTTTCATCATCTTTTAAAGACTAACCCTGGTTGTTCCTCGCTTTTTATCACAATGTTTCTTGAGACTCCAACATTATTTACATTGTACATATCCATAGACTTATTTATACTACACCAGGTTATTTTCTGGGAACAGCATTATTGATTTCTTTTGTTTTGTTCTTGCTCTGCATCAGACTTAGACCTATATAATATTGAGTTAATTTCATATAACAGTGGTTGGCACGGACACAGCTGGAGGATCTAGTGCCATGCAGAGTGTTCTCTCTGCATTCAGTGGGCGGTTTGTTTTTCTTTAGCCACACCTCTTTGTACAACTATAGCTAACCCGCCACACACCCACTCACCCACACACCCACACACACACACACACCCAAGACTGATCATAATTAGGCCTGGTGGGAGAGAAGAATACTTGTTAGCCATCTGCTTTCAAGAGGAAGATTTGAAACTCTGCTTGAAGCCATGCTTTTGCCTGGTAATGGATGCACTTCAGGTACTAGATCAATGCATCCTGTGGCGGTGGAAGCTTCTCTGATTCAATAGCTCATTTTTCTTTCCAAAATAGATGTTTTTTGATATTGCTGTCACGGTTGGCTCAGTATAGCTAAGTACAGATGTTATCCTTTTGCTGTCTTCACCTGTCTGGTCACTCTGATACTATAGTCATAAGGTATGAGTATTTAAAAAGAAGTTATTATTGACAGTGCCTTCCAGAAATGTTCTGTTCTATAATACCCTCCAGTCAGATTTACCCTGTACCAGCAAACTTTCTTGTTGAGATCGAGCTTGTCCAGTCATGAGATTCTGGTAGATTAGCTTGATGAAGTACTACCGGGATTGTTGTTAGACCTTATTTTATTCAAAATTTTTATTAATGATCTATAAGAAGAGGTAAATGGCACTTTAACTACATTCGTACCGGTAATACATTGGGAGGACAAAAAGCAATGGAAAGGAGGGAGCTAATGGGGTGATAAATTTGGGAAGGAAATAGATTCAACTTGGAAAAATACAGGTTTATTCACTGGGGATAAGTAATCCAAGTTATAGGTGTTCACTGTGAAAGAAATGCTTGAGAAATACTGTGGCTGAAAGTGGGCAGCAAACTGGATGTGAACTTGCAAGGAAATATGAGACAAGAAAAGCAAATACCTCTTTTGGGCTACATGTGCAAGAACATCTTGTCACCATACTAGAAAGATGAAAGCTTTTTTTTTTAAAACTATCTCGCACTGATACAATTGTACATAGAATATGATGTACAGTTCTGGACGCCTCAGTGTCTGAGAGATGATGGGAGGGAAGTCAGTGGAAAACAATAAAATTATTGGGATAAGTAGGGGCTGGAGGGAATGAATAATATGAAAAGGTACTAAAAGAACTAATTACATTCTATATTGTGCGACCAGTCAACTACTAAAGGAGAGTTTAAGTTTCTATAACAAGACTGGACTGAGAAGTGGAAAGTGGCATAGGCAATATCTTTTTAACAGCTCAACAAACAGGTAGTAAAATGGAGACATGAGGTAGGAGCCTTTGAGCCATCATGTTTGCCTAAAGTGAGTAACCATATTATCACATTCTGTATAGGTTCTTATACCATGCTCACCACTGTAGTATCTGAGTGTTTTCCAGTTCATTAAGCCATATGTCAAGTGTGGTTTGTTCTCTCATCTTCTCTGCAGGGAGAAAGTGCGTGCAGTAGAGTGGTTTGGTGGAGGTTTTGTTTAATATACATGTTGCTATATGATTGTAAGAGAAGGCAGGTCAAAGAAATACACCTTGCACTTGGAGTGGAAGTTGGTGATGGTCCTTAGTACCTAGGGGAGCTCTTTCCATAGTCTCAGGTCTCCCCCCCCCACCCCCTTCAGAAAGTTCTATCACCTGCATCAATGAGATTTACCCTTATTGGAGAACATTTCACTGAGGAACAGCATGGAACAGTGGTCCTCATTCAAGAGCTTTAGGTGATCTTTTACATATCTTAGACCCAGGTCTTGGAGTGCCTTCAAGATACAGACCAAGACCTGGAACTTGACTCAATAGCCTAGGAGAAGCTAGTCTGGAGAGTGGTGGACAGGTTTGATGTATGCAGTAGCCTGTACTACTGTGACGACACACTACAGCATTCTGTGCTGGATGGAGTTTCCTAAGCACTGATGGTTTCAAACCTGTAGCTTTTCTCACCCGTCCTATACCTGGTGAATGGTATATTCTCACAAATTTTTCCTAGTCCATTAGTTGGGTCTAAAACACTGTGTGCACCTGTGTAATTTCATCACACGAGTAGTTCAATTGCCAATCCTCAATACTGCAATCATTTGATGCTGTGGGATGGGGTGGGAAGGCGACTTCTTGGCACTGAATGTGCAATAGCCAGAGTCTTTCACCTTTCCCTGGTCCAAGTCTCCAGCGCTGGGGGGAGAAGAGTAAAGCAAATGCAGAAAGAAACTAAAGATACTAAAAATGTTTCCTCAATCTATAAACTTATTACTCATTTTCAGAAAACTGAAATCATTAGTCTAAAATAATCATTTGTACCTACTTTGTAACTTGAACAGGATATTACTATAAATAAAACAGGGTCATCTAAGATGTCAGATGAATCCAAGTGGTTTGAGTTGCATTTTATTTTTTTGTCCTGCTTTGGGATTTCAGAAAGATGATTCCCACAGGCTTCTGGAAAGCTTTCACTCGGATGTGCGCGGACATCTTGATGAAAATGTACCCTTACCCAGAAAGAAGAAAACAGAAACTCAAATGTCAGAGGAGGAAATGGTACTGGAAGTAAGAGTTTATTCCTTTCATAGATGTCTATTTTGTCTGATATTCTAGCCTGCTTTCTTAGCAGCTGATCCAAATGCTGTTGATTTCAGCAGAGTTGGGATCTGTCCCTTCAAGAGTTACGATGATTCCCATACAAATGCTGTAATAAAGAAATTGGAAACTGAATGCAGTAAATCAGAGACTCAGTGAACAAAGAAATAAGGGCCCTGAATCTAGGATCTGTTGATACCTAGAAATATGATTTCACTTATATTTACCTGGCCCAATTTCACAGTCTTTACTCAGTCAAAATTCCCATTCAAATCCATTGGCATTATTTCCCACTCTACCATCATTTTACAAATTTGAGGGCAGTAGCCAATACTCCCACTTCTTCCCACAACTGCCTTGCCCAGCACCTTGCAAATTTGGGTATTTCCCCTGCAGCATTTTCATCTGACTTTAAATTATTAGAATTCACAACTGAAGAGGAGCCTGTAATCTAATTGCACAAATCCACTAAACTAGGGAAGTTTACTTTAAAAGATTGAGAACCACTGGACTAGAGCATCAAGGCTTTAGTCAGGGGTATGCAGAGGTCTTCCACGGGGTACATCAACTCATCTAGATATTTGCCTAGTTTTACAACAGGCTACATAAAAAGCACTAGCAAAGTCAGTACAAACTAAAATTTCATGTAGACAATGACTTGTTTATACTGCTCTATATACTGAAATTTAAGTACAATATTTATATGCAATTGATTTATTTTATAATTATATGGTAAAAATGAGAAAGGAAGCAATTTTTCAGTAATAGTGTGGCTGTGACACTTCTGTATTTTTATGTCTGATTTTGTAAACAAGTAGTTTTTAAGTGAGGTGAAACTTGGGGTACGCAAGACAAATCAGCCTCCTAAAAGTGGTACAGTAGTCTGGAAAGGTTGAGAACTACTGCTCTTGTCCTTACTCAGGCAAGACTCCATTGAACTCACTATGACTCTTTCTTGAGTAAGAACTGCAGGACTGGGGCAAAAATATCCAGCCTATGGGTAAAATGGATCACAAAACCGCTATGTTAAGGTTCCACTCAGTTTGTTTAGATACTGGGAGTTGGATTCTTAGGGTTCAGTCCTGCTCTACTGGAATCCTATTGTCTCATGTATCTTAGCTGACCTGTTTCTGTGCATGCAGGTGCCGGTTTGCTCATTCATTTTTTAAGTGATGGGCTTTGAATATTAAAGGGCAGGTCAACTTTTATCATGCTACTGAGTGTTTACTTCATAACCCTTTAAAAGAAAACTATACTGATGAGATTCTCTCTTTGGCTCTTATGAAAGAGATGTTTCTGGGATACATCCAGCTTATATTTACATTAAATGGAAGAGTAGAATGCCTTGTAATTCAACATGTGAAAAACATAACTAAGTTTTTCTTCTGTTACATCAAGTTTCTGGAAAAGTGTCTCTTCTAGCTTGTGAAATGCAATAGTCTTTGCAATCTGGTCAGACTTCTGTAATATGTGTGGACCAAAACCTAACCCTGATACTCCCTAAGAAAGATCTGCCCAGGCCCTGTGCCTGAGGAGCACTATTTCAGGCTGTGGCAAAGGTCCAGTGATTTTGGAGACGGTCTTAGGTGTCTGAGAAATCCCCCCAAAACCTGAATCTCGGGCCCAAAGTCAAATGTTAGGTGGATATGCATAGCTGCCAAGTTTTCTGTTGCTCCATTTGTGACATTTTATGCAAATCAGTTCATTAGCTTTACACATTTGCAATTTTTTAAGATGCAGTCAATGGTCATATTGGTCAATACACTCCCTCCCAAGCAGTGGTGGGGATAAGACATTGAGCTGAACAAAAATTTTGCCTTTGAAGACTATCTGGGGAGTATTTGGAAGTTTGGAAGCTTAGACAGCTAAGCTTGTGGGGGTATCTGTGTGGAATATGGAAGTAGTTAAGGCAAACTACACACATGCTCAGCTTGCCTCATTTTACCCCAACCCATTCAGCAAATCTAACTTGCCTTAGCTCCTCCCCACATCTCCACCCAGACACCTCCACAAATATAGCTGTGGCTTCTAGTCTCCAGCTACCCTCCTCAGACTTTCATACATGAGCAGCAGTCTCTCCAGTGACAGCTGAAGACACAATGAGGGGTCAAATGAACAATCCTGTTGAAACACCAGAGCTGGCAGCTGGGACTAGAGGACTATCAGGGAGCAAGGAACCCGCTCCGGAGACAGTTGAGAACAGGGAGAGCAGAAATTCAACAACTCACAACCAACATTTCAAAAGGATTGGGTTTTTTGAAGAGCTCTGATTGAGCCTCCCCTTCTGCTAAGGCCCACTGTGGAAACGACACCACGTTTTCCCCACTCACAGGATGCTCTGGAGGGGTTATTGCAGCTCCATGATCATGGGAGATACAGAGGCCAGGGTCTGCAGGTGACTGGTAGATGGAAGAGAAGCTCATTTTACACCCCCTTCTGCAGCTCCATAGAACCCAGTTGCAACTAACATGCTGATATGACTATCTTTAGGATTGTCAGACTGGTCTGGAGAACCCCCGTAGTGGTATCAGGGGCTTATGGACCCCTTACTCCATGATCCAGTAGTCAGGAATTGGTCCACTATTGCAAAACCCACAAAATGTGTAAAAGAATCAATCTTACTTTGATGACCTCAGTTCACTGCCTTTCATTTAAAACTGAGTTGGCTGCTATCCACGTAGTAAAGGGAGCCAGAAATGCAACTGTTTTAAAAATGTGTAGTTAAACTGTGCTCCTCATTCTGCCTATAAAAAATAAGTTATGCTCACCCACAACATGTCAGTTCTGTCTAGCCAGCCCAGTCCTTAGCTTGCAAATGGAAGTAGGTAAAAGCATTTTAACTGTAGCCAGTGCTTGTTATAGACACTTTAAATGTAATGTAAAGTTCTGATGGGACATGAATTCTCATTTCAGATGTGTCCAAGATAGATGACAAATTTATGGCTGAATGGCCAAGTGTTCTTGGACTAGTCGTGAACAGAAAATATTTTATATTCATATCAATGATTAGTTTTTCCTTTGAGGGAAAGTCATAGAATCATAGAATATTAGGATTGGAAGAGACCTCAGGAGGTCATCTAGCCCAATCCCCTGCTCAAAGCAGGACCAACACCAACTAAATCATCGCAGCCAGGGCTTTGTCAAGCTGGGCCTTAAAAACCTCTAAGGATGGAGATTCCACCACCTCCCTAGGCAACCCATTCCAGTGTTTCACCACCCTCCTAGTGAAATAGTGTTTCCTAATATCCAACCTAGACCTCCCCCACTGCAACTTGAGACAGTTGCTTCTTGTTCTGTCATCTGCCACCACTGAGAACAGCCTAACTCCATCCTCTTTGGAACCCCCCTGCAGGTAGTTGAAGGCTGCTATCAAATCCTCCCTCACTCTTCTCTTCTGCAGACTAAATAAGCCTAGTTCCCTCAGCCTCTCCTCGTAAGTCATGTGCCCCAGTCTTGTGCAAATACTTTGGCATGTACGTAGCTTCATGCATAGCAGTGTGTCCCATTGAAGGGCAGAATCAGGTCCTTAACTACAGTAATTTCTATAGTACACATGTTGCAAATATGAGAGCACTTTTATAACACATTTAGGGCTAGTCTACACTGGCAATGCTTTGTGTAATCGCGGTGCTCCAAGAGAGCTCTCCCAGCGCTCTAAAAAAATCACAGCCATGAGGGGCGCGGCTCCCAGCGCTGGTGCACTGTCTACACTAGCACATTACAGCGCTGAAACTTGCTCTGCTCAGGAGGGTGTTTTTTTCACACCCCTGAGTGAGAAAGTTGCAGCGCTGTAAATTGCCAGTGTAGACAAGCCCTTAGTGTATAGCCTTGTTATATGAAGGGTGTTTCCCCTCCTCGCTGCCAAACCAGTTTTTTAAAAAAAGCCAATTTGTTCCAATTACTGCTGACCAAAGTTGTGCAGAGGCTAAGCCACCAATTCATTAACTAGAATAGATGAAAAATGCACTTGGTTAGGTTAGTACTTATCCATTGCAATAGTATCCTACACCATGCATATAAATAAGTGGGACTCCTCAGTGTGAACAGGGATATGACAGTCTAGCCGTCTGGCCCTCTATGTCTTGCACTTGTTGAAACAAAAAATAAAAAAAAGTTTGGAAGTGAAACAGACATTATGTGCAGCCATCAATGCATGACTCATTTTGATTTTCTCTGCTCATTTCAATGTTTATTTTTGGGCTTCCTTAGTGCCTTGCCATTTCTTACAAAAATCCTTGAACTAGCAACTGCATACATTTCAGCAAACCAGATTGTTCCATTAGTAATACAAGGAATACAGGAGTTAAAAAACCTCCCAAAACTTGGTCTCAGTTATTGTATGTAGTACACATTCCCAGTGTTCTTTGTGTAACCCAAAGCTGATCACCACACTGCAGCTATGCGTGAAGAAGAAATGAACTAAAAAGCATGAACAGGAAGTCTGACTAGCTGTAATTTGCAGCCGACAGGCTGAATAGAATACATCATTTAGAAAAAGTCCTTTTGAAAGAACCTCTCTTTTCTCTCAGGGGCATAGTTAAGGGTTTTCCAGTATTTATATTTTAAGTCATTCTTGAAAAATTACTTAATTTAATTTAGTTTTATTTAATCTATTGTTTCTGTATTTAAATTTAAAATCAAAATTCCTAGTCAGACCATGGCAGCCTATCCTCAGGCATCTCCATTCGCCATATATATTATTAAAGTAATTTCAAAATCTCATAGGAAAACTGGATTTCTCTTTCACTGTGGGGGGAAAGAGAAGGAAAATGAGCTGTGAAAACCAGCTATGGTCTATCACCACTTGCTGGAGCAAAGTTCTTTTCGGAGATGGAGCTGTGGTAATAAACTTCCAAAACAATTACAAAACCATAGACGGTTCTCCTCTTCTTTGGGCTTCAGGCTCTGACTTGGACCATGAGAAGACGGTTCATGTCAGAGTGTAAGTCCAAAGACAATCTGTGATCAATAAAATTCCTAAGCTATCCAACCAAAAGGGCTGCATGGAACTTCTGCTAAAGATCTAATCAGAGCTGCTATTCTTACCTAAGCTTACAGTATTTTTCTGTTGTTTCCATACAGGGAAATGAGTCTTCTTTGAACAGTAACATCACAGCATTTGCACTAAAAGCAAAAGTCGTCTATCCAATCAATCAAAAATTTAGGGTAAGAGTTTAGACTGTAAAAAGTAGTGGCAATCATTCTGTGACTGTGTAAATTGTAGAGTGGGAAACACTGGAAGAAATTTACTATTAAGCCTCGTACTTTACAGTGGGTTTTTGTTTATAGCAAATTGATCCAGGTCTTATCCTATGTGGTGCCAGCTGTCCTCAACTGGCACTGAAATCTTCAGCACTTCACATGGGCCTGATCCAGTTTCCACTGTAGTCAATTGGAAGTTTTCCATTGACTTTGACCCAAGAGACATTCAGCACCTTGCAGGATCTGGCCCTTAAACAGGCAATATGTTCATAATTTAATAGAAAAACATATTTCCCAGTCAAAAACATAACTAGTTCTGTATCGACATTTTGTGGTGTACAGTGTTGCAAAAAATTGTGAAAGTAGCCAGCATTCACGAGCTGCTCATTGTCTTAATATTATTTGGATTGAATCAGCTAAATTTTCTTTGTCCCTAGCCCCTGGCAGATGGATCATCCAATCCATCTTTGCATGAGAATCCAAAGCAGGCTGTTCTGCCTAATCAGATAATGGAAACGTCTACTTCAAGCAGCCTTGGATCCCTGAGTCATGGAGACAAGGAGGACTGTAGTTCATCTACAACAATACATTCTGCAACTAGTGATGACAGATTTCAGGACCGAGCCTTCCTGAAGGTGACCTGCTTCCCTGAAGTTCTGACTTGTGAGAGGTACAAAAACAACTGGCAATAGTTTGGTCATTTGAAAACACACACTTGTTTTTTTTTCAGATGAACTGCTGTAGATCTGGCATGGATGAAGAATCAAGATTCTTAAATCCATGTGTTGAAGGCATACAGTCCAAACTTAATTATAGGAAGCTAAACCTTCTTGGAAACCAAGGAAATTGCATACTATTGTGTGTTGCAAATTGGTTTACTTACGACAGACTTACGGGGAAAGGAGTACAAGCAACAGCATTATCATGAGAAAATCCCTTTTTACTGTACTGTGATAATACTACAATATTAGCTTTGAAAGGCTGTTGACCACATAGGGTCCAATCCTGCCAGATGCTGAGCATGCTTTGTACAGGATGCTGAGCCCCCTCCACTCCCATTAGAATCATTGGGAGCTAAAAGGGTTCAGCCCCTCACAGGAGCAGATTCATAATAAGCAACATTTTCAAAGATCCCTAAAACACTTCCTGCTAAAAACGATTGTTTGTTATTGTCTCTCTCACCCCACACTGTATTGAGGATATAATTGTTTTATTGTCTTCATTGATTTCAAAATATTGATACAAATCTATACATAAAAATAAAAAATACTATGGATGAGCAATGCACATAGTACAAAGTCAGAACTGCTGCCACTTTCCTCTCAACACCTCCCAGTCTTTTAAAACCAGGGTGCAAGAGCTTTTCCACCTACTAAGGATTAGTCCTTGAATAGTTGCTTACCTCATCAGTAGTAGCACAGAAGCAAACATGAGTAAGGGTGTCAGAACTGGGTCCTTAATACTACAAAGCACATATTTAGGGCCAGATTCAACTCTTACTTAGCCGTGGCAGCGCTTTAACATGGCTTGTGTAGTCACGGCAGAGCGGTGGGAGAGAGCTCTCCCAGTGCTCTAAAAAACCCACCTCCATGAGCGGCGCAGCTAACAGCGCTGGGAGCGTGGCTACCAGTGCTTGTGCACTGTCTACACTGGTGCTTTACAGCGCTGAAACTTGCTGTGCTCCAGGAGGTGTTTTTTCAGATCCCTGAGCGAGAAAGTTGCAGCACTGTAAAACGCCAGTGTAGACAAGCCCTTAGACTGAGCAGTACCTTACTGTGAGCTGAGTCCCACAGAGTGTCCAGTAGACTGTTCCCAGCCCAGTGGGACAACTCACATACTTAACATTAAGCATGTGCTTAAATGCATTGCTGAATTGGAGCCAGAGTGCTCAGTACCCTGCAGGATCAAGCCCTGTAGCCTGGGGATTGGAGGCAGGAACTCCTGGGGGCCTACTCTGCCCATATCAATGGGGGTTACTCATCCTGCAGTGGGGAAAATAGGTCCCTGTTCAAATACCATGGTGATGGCCATGCTGTAATAACCTGGATAGACTCAGCATTCTAATTTTCACTCTGCCACTGAGTTGCTGTGTGGCTCTAGGCAAATATCTATATGTTTACCTCTTTGTATCCCCAGTTGCAACATAGGGAATAAGAAACTTTGTCACAGGGTGGGACATGGAGAGTCAATTAATGTTACTGTAGCACAACTGGAGGTGGAAAACATTAAATACGAAGTATTATTATTACTTTTTAAATTACAGCTTTTCCCCCTCTTTATTCTAGCCATCCCTCCATATTGTTTAGGCTTGCTGTTTATTTGAAGGTTGCTGTGCCTCTAATGTGTTAGAGCATTGTCTCTTTTTATCTCTCCGCAGCATTTTAAGATACTTTGTATTAAAAAAAATGCAATATGAAAATTGAATTGACTTGTTCCAGGGAAATTGCTTTTATGAGAATTCAGCACTTAAAAGAAAAAAAGTTAAAAAAAAAATTACAAGAGTGTTACCATTTTCTATCAGTTTTATTTTTGCAGTGTGCTTTGGCACAGTATAAGTAGATTGCTGCTAATGAATGTTAAACCTCTGCTTTGTTTTAGTTTTGATGTTAAACTGTGCCTGTATAGTCTTCTTTTGAAAGAATTGCTGCTTCTTGATACTGAACTAAGAAGGGAAAAACAGGTGGTAGGTACAAATTTTTTATGTATAGCCATTTGAATTAGAGACAGGAGCTCCTTTAGAAAGCTTAGGAACTAGTCAACATAATTCACTCTGACTATCAGACTCCCTTGAGGAAAGTGTTGTATTTTTACTGCACTATATTTTATTTGTCTGTATGTCATAAATATATATCGGCTCAATACAGGGGTGACTGGGTAAAATTTAATGCCCTGTGTTATACAGGAGGCCAGACTAGATGATTTAATGGTCCCTCCTGGCCTTTATAGTTTTTGTTTTTGTTTTAGTTTTGCTTAAAATAGGTTATCCTATCCAAACATTTTGTAGATACATTTGTCTTCAATTATGGGTGTTAATGCTTTGCAGTGTCAAGGATTGCATATTCTCTAGGTAATATATGAAAAGTCAATATAACACATTCATTACCATTGTGATGGGCACAATCACCCTGATTCAGTATGGTACAGAAGTGAAAGTACCCCCTTATTCTGCTGCATGGGCTACCCACATTACAAGTCACAAGAGGAGACCAGCCTTCATTGGTTGGGGAATGGGCAGACAGGTGTGTAGGATTGATGGAGTCTTAATTGTGCCCCACAATGCATTGGACATTACAACTGAGCTGGGGCAGAATGAGAAGTATTCTGGTATTACAGAGGATTATTTAACCCTCTGAGAGTCAGAGTTGATTCGCTGGTCTGCGCCAGGGTTGGCCCAGGTATGCAGCACCCCTTTCTCAGAGCAGATTGGAAAGTTACAATGTAGCCCTAAATAAATAAATCAGATGATTTTCTTGCTAATACAAATTGCAGATATTCTCATGATTTGTAAGCCAGAGTCAATGTTTTGTTTTGTTTTTTTAAGGGGAAAAATAAGTTTAAGGCTCTATTCTTCTCCAATGGAGAGAAAAATAGGACCTGACCCCGATTAAAAAAGTGGATGGGGGGAATAGAAGGGGAAATAAAAGAGGCCTTTAGCAAGGAGAAAAGGACAAACTGGGCAAAATGGACTTCTGTGATTAAAACAAAAGAGTAAGGTTTTTACACAGAATGCAGACTTCCATTGGGGATACAGATATGATGCGATACAGAATCATTGTTACTGTTATGGGAGGGGTTAAACCACATTCAAACAGGAGGGTGTAACCACTACCCTCATTTAAGTTGTAAGAAGCCATTCAGCCAGATAGCTGAAACAGTAGGTGCCTCCAACCAAACCAGACACATGCCACCTGTCAGGATCCCAACAAGGGCAGTCAGGGCCAAGAGTCAGAGCAGGTGCAAATCTGGGGCTGGGAGTAGCACAGACGTTCATATTCAAGTTCAGGCTAGGATCCCAAGGGTCCAAGTCCAAGTCCGAGACAGTTTTCAGGGTCCAAGTCAGGAGGCAAAGTCCAAATCAATCCAAGGTCAAGCCAGGAATTCAAGAGCAGGCACAATCATGGCAACTATAGAAGATCCCCACTTGTTGCCTGAACACTTCCTGAACCACCCCTTGGATTTATATAGGATAGGGAGCCAATCAAGAGCCATGGGGTTGCTGTCTGTCAAACCCTTGTGGTGGAATGCCCCACAGTCTGTGTCCGCAGCAGGTTATGGGAAGTGGAGCGCACCATCGTTACAACTGCTGCTGGTTGGCAGCCTGGAGCTGCTAGCTACCTGGGAACTCTGTAGGCCTGGGTTCTAGTCCCCGAGGGCCTTATGTTACAACACAAAGGCACATGGAAGTCTGCTTAGGAATTTGATACATGTGGGCAGAGAGCTTATACTTGGTGGAGTGGTGTGTATGTTGAGAGAAGCATCAGCAGAAAAGCCAAGGACAAGCACTGGGAATGTGGTCCTGAAAAAAAAGCTGTGATAGAGCTTTTGGGCTAAATGGAAGAAAGGGGTTTGAAACTGCGAGAAAGGATCCTATTTCTTGTTTGAGCCCTGCTTTGTTCAGGGAAATGAGACATCGTACATTCTTTGTAAATAAACAAGATTACATTGAAGAAACACTTGACTCCATCACCAATTTATATCATTAACGAAAACAATCCACAAGATCCCGAATTTTTAGCTAACTGTTCAGGTCAAAAGGGGGTAACATTACAATTATAGCCTAACTAAAGTAATCTAAACACTGGGTATAATCCTCTCACACACACCCCACACCTCCATATGATCACATTATATCAGAAACAAGTAAATGTGATTAATACAATTAGCATGTTTCAAGAGGCAGCATTTTCTAGACAGACTTTTAAACACTCTTGGGAAGGAGAGGAACCAGAGTGTAAGCCTGGGGAGTAGATTTGACCCATTCAGGTGTCCTCTCTTGGTGGGCTCCTCCCCATCTTCTTAAAAAGGTTTCTAAGGGAGACTAAAAGAATTCTGGGATCAGTGTCGAAGATGATCTTCAGTTTGTGTGAATTAAGAACAATGAATTTGATCTCCAGATCAATAACTAACTTGTTGACAGGTCTAAAAGTTACAACATTGTGCCATAACATAACAGAAACCTTGAAAGACAGATGATTAGATCATTTGATTGCTGACAAGAAGCTCCACAAAAGGAGAGAACAAAATTGCATCATAAAATTGCACTCTGAGTAGCAGGAGCTGGTTTTCATTAGTAGGCTTTTGGTCCAAGGCACGGTGAATGTTTTAGTCTTGAAGGTTCCATTTTTTGCCCTCCAGGTTAGTGCTTCTGAGAGTCTGGTCTCAAAGAAGGAAACTTCAGTTTTGGCTTCATTATCTTCATAGTTTGCTTTAATTCTTTTATTTTTGGACAGTATTTGAAATCTTAGCATTTTGGCTTCCAGTTTTATTTTCGGAGGGCACGTTCCGCCTTTCATACCCACAGTGTCAGCAGGTGAGGTACACGTCATCATCTCTTGTATCTTTTTCCATCCTACTGAGACTTGTTTTACCAGCGAGTCTATTGATAATAAGTTTTCCAAATTCTATTCAACTGCAACGTTGACTTGTCGAGCGACTCCTTGAATTATTTTTTTGTTAGCAAGGAATCCATCCCTAAGGATTTTAATAGCTTCCCCCATTTTGGATCCAGTATGCTAAGGTTTCCCTTTCCTCTTGTCCTTTGAAGCCGCACTAATGGCGAAGAGTTTGGAATTCAGCCATTAACTGTTAACTTAAAGCTATTCCACTTTTTGAATATATATTGTGGAGGTTTGTATGGCATCTGCTTGGTGTAAATATGAGAGACAAAAAGAGAGAGTCATATATCCTGGCACTAAGCTGAACACATTCGAACAACAACTTTATTTGTTCACTTTCAAGATTAACATTTAAAAACCCCACAATAATCCATTTACTATCTTTTCTCTCTGGCTTTCAAGGAGATACGTGGGAAGGACTTGGGTGAAGATTCTGCCAAGGATTTAAAATATAATTTGTTATATTTTTGCTATTGTCGATATTGTGATCAGGGAAGTTGATTAGAGTCTATTTAATTGAAGGTCTATTTTTAAGAGATTTTCCCAGAGCCTGGGATCTTCCCAGAGCCTGTAACTCTTTGGTTACAGATGGTATACAAATGAGCGGCTTGGTTACAAATAGTAAACAAATACAGGTGAGCAATCCTAAAATGGCAGCTTAAAGGTGAAAGCATTACACTACAGGCATTCGTGAGGACACTACACCTTGGGCACATATAAAGTTTTAGAAAAGATCCACCCTACTTTGAACATGCCATTGTGTGATAGCTACCCAAAGCAGAGACATGAAGTCTGATGTTTGTCAGTCACTTTCTTATCCTTCAATGAAAGGCCTTGCATATGCTTTAAAATTTGTCAGTTGCCTTAAGTATGTAAAATTACGTCTGTCTTTATAGGAGTGTAGGAAGTGTAAGAAATACTGGAAGATAATGTTATCCCAGGCAAATTGGAAGAGTTTCAGCATGACTATTTTAAGTGTAAATTATCTTTTCTGCTATTAATATATTTTCACTTACAACTCATCCTCATTCATACATGTAATCACCAATAATGATTATCAAAGTGATTATGTTTTATATTTATTTCTCTTTTTTCACCTAGGTATTTATTCAGGTTCTCAGAACATACCTCTTCGATTTTTACCATAAAAAGAAGATTACTGAAGATTTGTACCAAAAGATTATTTTGACGCAAGAAACTGTAAGTGTCTCCATTGTTTAATGTTTCAGCCAACAGAAAATAAAAGTTAAGCAGTTTGTGAAAGTTCAACCATATAACCCTGCTGTGTTGATTTCTTTTACATGGAATAATGCCATTTGTAGTGTACTTCCAACTTCCCTCTTTTTTGGGAGTGGGAAAAGGGGCAAAATGAAGTGGAAGATGTGATTGCTGAACCCCTGTGGTGGATTATCCATAACAACTTGTGTCTGAATGTCTATCTGTCTATCAAAAAATACCAATTACTACAGTGCTGTTTCCAATCTGTTAGGAGAAAAGCCTTTTTCACAGTTTAGTCCTGTCTAGAAAACACTGTTTTTCTGACCTCAGCCAGCTGCTCAATAGAATGAATGATCTCTAGGTGTAAATTCATTATCTGACCCCCCCATTATTGTCAATAACAACATACTAGGGGGTGCAGTACCTGAAGGAAATTCTACGCTGTTATCAAGAAAATGTACCTGTTTTTCTCTCTGTGCAATTATTTTCCAACCATATACTTTATTGAACTCCATTTCTGGGATTGAGGCTTTTCACACTACACACTTACAGTTAATGTACATTGCTGAAAGCTGCTCTTACTCACAGTTTGGATCACATTATGTTTGTGAGATAACAGTTGAGAAAAAATGGTACAGCACTAAGAATAAGCTGCTGGAAGGTTACCAGCTGTGCCTCACTTAAAAAAAAAAAAAAAAAAGAGGTAGTTAGTCTAGAATTAAAATCTCTCATGTTACATCAGCACTAGTCAGTAGGGATTTAGATTGATCATGCAATATCACAATCAATGTATTAACACTGGAGGTCTCTATAATTTTATCTGATAGCCTATGTCTCCATGGATTTCTGTATTAAGATCAGCTTTTGATCCTCAAATTTAATATTAAAGTTAATCATATTTAGAAAGAAAAGAGATACAAGGAATAAATCCTTGTTTCAGAAGCAGATGCTGGATATTGACAAACTTTAGACACATGAATATTACAGGGTAGACAACTTCCATAATGTCTCCTAACCTTTAGTTAATGTTGTTTGAAAGCACTGGTCTCTTCATTCATCCAACTGAGCTACTGTAAGACATGTCATGAGTTAAATATTGCTTTTATCTGAGATAGCCAGCGCAGTTTGGGAGAGCCTGGGGAGGAAGGATAGTCCAGTAGTTAGGACACTACTCTGGAACTTGGAAGATTATGGTTCAATTCCCTGCTCTGCCCCCGATTTCCTGTTTGACTTTGGGCAAGTCACTTAGGTTATGTCTACACTACAATTAAAACCCCACAGCTGGCACATGCCACCTCACTTGGAGTTAAGGGGCTATTTAATTGCAGTGTAGGTGTTTGGGCTCAGGTGGAACTGTGACTCTAGGACCCTGTGAGGTGAGAGGGTCCCAGAGCTCAGGCTAACCCCAAGCCTAGTCGGGGAGGCTGCATGTACACTGCAAAACAATAGGGCTTGAACCCTGGGTCCCAGCTTGACTCAGGCTCAGACCCTCCACCTCTCTGGGATCCTGGGTTAGCCTGATTTCTTTGTAAATGAAACGGGGGTTAGACTTGAGTCTGAGTTTGAACCCTGGGCTTACATTGCATGTAGACATACCCTTGCTTTCTCCATGTCTCAGATCCCCAGCTATAAAATGGGAATAATAATCTCAATGCACATAGAGTGCATGAGGGTGGTAGTTGTAGGATTATCGTTTCCCCACTCATAGACCAGGTGTTCCCTTCCCTCCCCATCGCCCCCCACAAAATACTTAGAATTTGTCAAAATGGAAGCCAAGAAATTTTCCAGTTCTCGGTTGCCTAAATAAAAAATAAGAACATAAGAATGGCCGTACCGGGTCAGACCAAAGGTCCATCTAGCCCAGTATCCTGTCTACCGACAGTGGCCAATGCCAGGTGCCCCAGAGGGAGTGGACCAATAGGCAATGATCAAGTGATCTCTCTCCTGCCATCCATCTCCATCCTCTGACAAACAGAGGCTAGGGACACCATTCCTTACCCATCCTGGCTAATACCCATTAATGGACTTAACCACCACGAATTTATCCAGTTCTCTTTTAAACGCTGTTATAGTCCTAGCCTTCACCACCTCCTCAGGTAAGGAGGTCCACAAGTTGACTGTGCGCTGCGTGAAGAAGCACTTCCTTGTATTTGTTTTAAACCTTCTGCCTATTAATTTCATTTGGTGACCCCTAGTTCTTGTATTATGGGAATAAGTAAATAACTTTTCCTTATCCACTTTCTCCACATCACTCATGATTTTATATACCTCTATCATATCCCCCCTTAGCCTCCTCTTTTCCAAGCTGAAGAGTCCTAGCCTCTTTAATCTCTCCTCATATGGGATCCGTTCCAAACCCCTAATCATTTTAGTTACCCTTTTCTGAACCTTTTCTAGTGCCAGTATATCTTTTTTTAGATGAGGAGACCACATCTGTATGCAGTATTCGAGATGTGGGCGTACCATCGATTTATATAAGGGCAATAATATTTTCTCAGTCTTATTCTCTATCCCCTTTTTAATGATCCCTAACATCCTGTTTGCTTTTTTTGGCCGCCTCTGCATACTGCGCGGACATCTTCAGAGAATAAATAAATAAATAGTGGTGTTATTTCATAAAATCCAAAAGGCATAGACAAAAAAGTGAAATTTTCATGAGAAATCCTGATTTGCTGAAAAGCAGTTTTCTATTCAGAATGCTTCCAGTCTCAGACGACTTCAAAATGGACATTTGTGTAGCTCAAAAAAACACAAATCACAGCTGGCTCTATTCTTTTCCTAAGAGACACGCAAGTTGTAATCTACACGGTTGCCCTTCTCAGCCCCTCGACAACATGATGCTGAGGTGCTTTGGTTTAATAACAGCTTAGAGAACTTCCAGCTCTGGGCCTATCAACCCAGCACATTTCAGAAGCACTAACTCACATGGGGATAGATTTTTTTTCAGAAGAGCTCAGCTCCCATTAGGCACCTAAAAAATAAGGGTCATATTTTCAAAAGTTCCTGTTGTGGCATTGATGACCAGACTTTTTCTAAAGAGATCAATGTCTAACATGCTGAGCTTCTTTTGAAAAAAAATCTAGCCACTTATTTTGATGCCAACTGGGGACTGAGCTCTTGACAATCTGGCCTGTAATGTTTTTAAAATGTTACAAACATTGGGTTGTGGCATCATTGAACGGAGATGACTGATCCTCAAAGACTGTATTTGCATAAAGGGAAAATTACTTTGGCAAGGAGCAATACCACTGGTATTAGCAGAAGTATTACATTTAATATTATATTTAATCCTGCATTGGCAGGACAGTGGACAAGACGTCTTGCTGTAATAAGCATTTTTTTATTTCTTCATTCGTTGCTTCTACGTGAAAGCTTAATGGGATTTTGATGACAGAACGTTTTTAAGGGTCACTAAAATGTGTTTGCAGTTCTTTAAGACATAAGATATTAATGTAATTCTGTAGGAGACAAAATCATGTGGTAGAAAAAGGCTTGAGAAAGAAGGCACGTTTGAGAAATATGCATCTCAGTGTGAACCCATGGAATAAAGATGAAGGACTGAGTTTTTTGTTTATTAAATCTGTTGGGAAGACATTATTTCACTTACTCCATTTAAAAGTATTTATTTACAAATTTAGTCCTGAGTGGAGCGCAGGACCTGGTCCAAGAGGTAACTATAACAGGATCACTTGGAAATAGTGACCATAATATAATAACTTTAAACATTCCTGCGGTGGGAAGAACACCTCAACAGCCCAACACAGTGGCATTTAACTTCAGAAAGGGGAACTATACAAAAATGAGGGGGTTAGTTAAACAGAAAATAAAAGGTACAGTGACTAGAGTGAAATCTCTGCAAGCTGCATGGACACTTTTCAAAGATACCATGATAGAGGCCCAACTTAAATATATACCCCAAATTAAAAAACACAGTGAAGGAACTAAAAAAGAGCCACTGTGGCTTCACCACCATGTAAAAGAAGCAGAGAGAGATAAAAATGCATCTTTTAAAAAGTGGAAGTCAAATCCTAGTGAGGTAAATAAAAAGGAGCATAAACACTGCCAAATTAAGTGTAAAAATGTAATAAAATCCTTTTTGGGTTTTCTTGAAGAACAGCTAGCCAAAAACTCAAAAGGTAATAACAAAATGTTTTTTAAGTACATCAGAAGCAGGAAGCCTGCTAAACAACCAGTGGGGCCCCAGGACGAGATACAAAAGAAGCACTTAAAGATGATAAAGTCATTGTGGAGAAACTAAATGAATTCTTTGCTTCAGTCTTCACGTCTGAGGACGTTAGGGAGATTCCAAAACCTGAGCCAGCTTTTGTAGGTGACAAATCTGAGGAATTGTCACAGATTGAGGTGTCACTAGAGGAGCTTTTGGAATTAATTGATAAATTTAACAGTAACAAGTCACCAGATGGCATTCACCCAAGAGTTCTGAAAGAACTCAAATGTGAAATTGCGGAACTACTAACTGTGGTTTGTAACCAGTCCTTTAAGTCGGCTTCTGTACCCGATGACTGAAAGATAACTAATGTAACGCCAATATTTAAAAAGGGCTCTAGAGGTGATCCCAGCAATTACAGACCAGTAAGTCTAACGTTAGTACCCGGAAAGTTAGTTGAAACAATCGTAAAGAATAAAATTGTCAGACACATAGAAGAACATAAATTGTTGGGCAAAAGTCAACATGGTTTCTGTAAAGGGAAATCATGTCTTACTAATCTATTAGAGTTCTTTGAAGGGTCAACAAACATTTGGACAAGGGGGATCCAGTGGACATAGTGTACTTAGATTTCCAGAAAGACTTTGACAAGGTCCCTCACCAAAGGCTCTTACGTAAATTAAGCTATCATGGGATAAGAGGGAAGATCCTTTCATGGATTGAGAACTGGTTAAAAGACAGGGAGCAAAGGGTAGGAATAAATGGTAAATTTTCAGAATAGAGAGGGGTAACTAGTGGTGTTCCCCAAGGGTCAGTCCTAGAACCAATCCTATTCAACTTATTCATAAATGATCTGGAGAAAGGGGTAAAAAGTGAGGTGGCAAAGTTTGCAGATGATACTAAACTGCTCAAGATAGTTAAGACCAAAGCAGACTGTGAAGAACTTCAAAAAGATCTCACAAAAGTAAGCGATTGGGCAACAAAATGGAAAATGAAATTTAATGTGGATAAATGTAAAGTAATGCACATTGGACAAAATAACCCCAACTATACATACAATATAACGGGGGCTAATTTAGCTACAACGAATCAGGAGAAAGATCTTAGAGTCATCGTGGATAGTTCTCTAAAGACATCCACGCAGTGTGCAGCAGCAGACAAAAAAGCAAACAGGATGTTAGGAATCATTAAAAAAGGGATAGAGAATAAGATGGAGAATATCTTATTGTCCTTATATAAATCCATGGTACGCCCACATCTTGAATACTGCGTACTGATGTGGTCTCCTCATCTCAGAAAAGATATACTGGCATTAGAAAAGGTTCAGAGAAGGGCAACTAAAATGATTAGGGGGTTGGAACGGGTCCCATATGAGGAGAGATTAAAGAGGCTAGGACTTTTCAACTTGGAAAAGAGGAGCCTAAGGGGGGATATGATAGAGATATAAAATCATGAGTGCTGTGAAGAAAGTGAATAAGGAAAAGTTATTTACTTGTTCCCATAATATAAGAACTAGGGGCCACCAAATGAAATTAATGGGCAGCAGGTGTAAAACAAATAAAAGGAAGTTCTTCACACAGTGCACAGTCAACTTGTGGAACTCTTTGCCTGAGGAGGTTGTGAAGGCTAGGACTATAACAGCATTTAAAAGAGAACTGGATAAATTCATGGTGGTGAAGTCCATTAATGGCTATTAGCCAGGATGGGTAAGGAATAGTGTTACTAGCCTCTGTTTGTCAGAGGGTGGAGATGGACGGCAGGAGAGGGATCACTTATGTAAACATTAAAAGTCAACATTTTGAAGTGGCATCTAAAAATGCACCTTACCGTACATATCTGTGTGTGTGTGTGTGCGCGCACACACACACACATGCACTGCTAACCACCTGCATTTGCACACACGGATCAGATACTCATACCCTACCATCCCCAAGCACTGCATGGGCATTTTTAGAAGCCAATTAAAGATGGGGAGCCAAAATTGCAATCTTCTTGAAAATACTTGTGGGTGCACTAAAAGGGTTAAAAATATGAAGACTTGGATCAATGCTTAATGGTATCCAAAGTCAGTGGAAATGAACACCAGGACTGATTCTGATCTCACACTGGTTTAAATTGAGTTAAGTGGAGTTACACTGTGTAAAATAAGTGTAAATCAGGGCTGACTCATGCCTAATGTCTGATGTTTTCTCTACTTACTGCAGGAATGGCAGTACCTAGAAATAAAACTTCCTGAACATGTTTGTTGAATTTACTTTCATGAAGAATCATGGGCAAGACGCAAACTCTCTTATAAATTAGCATTTTTTCAATAGAAGCCGGGTGTATATTATTATTTTCCAAGTAATACTTTTTGCCAAGTAAGAACAAGCTATTTTCCTGTGTAACAGGTTTCTTATTTTTCCAGGATTTGGAAGAGTTACAGAAACAACTTACCTCCAGACTACTGAGTACTGAAATGTCGGGCGCTCGTAATTCAGACTACCAGACCTTAGAAGACTTAGAAAGGAAAGAGAGGGAATATTCTGAACATATCATAGATAATGTACCTATATCATTTTTTATTCATCTCTGTATTTCTAAATTAACATTGTTCTGTTGATAGGGGAATCAATATTTTTTTTCTTTGTTATCACTAGTCCAGGATCAGTGTTTTTAGAAGTCCACTGATCCTGAAAGCATGTGTACATTCGTCTAGCAAAGTGTTTCTAACTCTGGCCAGCAACTAGCATCTTTCTTTTCTGATTCTGGTTCACTGGTTCTTGCACAATACATAGAGATGTCAAATGCTTATTACTTTGTTGGACTAGTAAAATATTTCAAGCCCTTGTATAATATGAGCTGTTGGACCTTATCACATAATTCTTATTATAATCTTACTTTTTCCCCCAACCTTAATTTAAATATGATTTTAGGACCTGATATATCTTTTGAGCCACTAAGAGAATTAGTTACATATCTTGAAAGATTACTGGTACACTTTTGTGTAAAAGATATTTCAGTAAAGGTTGACTTAGAACTATATATAATAATGTAATAGATTAATGCTTTATATACCAAAATCTCAGCTATATCTTCAGCACTGATATGAAGTGCTAGCTGTAGTCGTTCTCAAGACAAAGGCTGCTAAAATCATGTTGGAACTGAAGTGGCATTAGAGTGAAATAAGCAGGCTGGTAGTCAGAATTAAGTGATTATTCTAGTTTTCATTCTTAGTGCATTTTCTGTTTTTCAAAAATCCACTGTTGAAATAAACCATATAGGCATAGACTCTTAAGCTCTTTTATACCCATCTGAGCTCAGTGGGATTGTACTTGTGCAATGAAGGCAGAATTTGGCCTGTAATATTTTTCCTTACATCTGATACTCACTTGTACCGTGTAAAGTATGCACAGTTCATAGATAAACTTTTTTAGTTGGCATAATTAAAGTGTTACTAACACCTCAGTAACTCTTCTGGCTACGCTGCTTTGCACAGTGTAACACATTTAAACTGCTTTTAAATGCAAAAATGTAATTTTACTGTTGACATTTGATCCTCATGAAATGATAATTTTTCAGTTCAATAGCACTAGTGTGTCAAAACTAATTCCTGAGCCAGAAAACCTGGAGGTGGAAAAAGATCTTATCTATCTAGTCTGCTAGAAAATAAGAGAAGAATCTCTCAGACTGTCTTTTTCTCTCCATTTTTTTCAACATTTGAGTTAATTTAGTGTTCATGAGTATGAGAGACCAGTCATACTGGCAGGCTATGTATAAGCTTCCCCACACTGATCTGCCAGTGCACTTCAGTCCTGACTTGAACAGCCCATATATCCTAGCCCTGGGCCTCTCTGACAGAGAAACCAACAGTCATTCTGACATGTTCGGTAGTTGTGAAATATGCCAGCGTGAACTTCTATGGTTTTCTATTTAATCTCTGTTCCTTTCACTTAATAACACATGTCCGGCTGACAGAGATAGAAGCATGTGACATTTCTTGTGAGACTGTGAAGGCAATCCTTTAAAGAACTTATTGTTCAATATTCTACAGAGTTAATCATGTGTGAAACGGATATTATTAGTGTCATCTAGCCTTACTGAGCTTCATGGGACAGACCATTAGCTGATGTAAATTGTCATTTAATGGAGGTATGATAATTTACATCAGATGAGGATCTGCCTCCATGTGTGGAATCGTAGCCCTGGTCTACACTGGGGGGAAAGGGGATTGATCTAAGTTACGCAACTTCAGCTACATGAATAACATACTGAAGTCGATGTACTTAGATCGACTTACCATGGTGTCTTCACCGTGGTGAGTCGACTGCTGCCACTTCCTTGTCAACTCTGCTTGCGCCTCTCGCAGCACTGGAGTACAGCATAGAGTCGCAGATAGTCCCCATAGACTTTCTAGTCTATCTTACCACCCAGGCAAGCTGGACTTAGTGATACAATAAATGGTCACTTACTCCAAAAATCACACAATATTCAGGTTGCTTCCAGTCCCAAGAGACCAGTCACTTACCCTAGATCTTACACCAAAGATGGAAGAGCGCTCTGGGGTTGATTTATCTCGTCTAGATTAGACGCGATAAATCGATCACTACCCACTGATCCGGTGGGTAGTGAAGACATACCCATAGAATCATAGAATATTTGGGTTGGAAGAGACCTCAGGAGGTCATCTAGTCCAGTCCCCTGCTCAAAGCAGGACCAATCTCCAACTAAATCATCCCAGCCAGGGCTTTGTCAAGCCGGGCCTTAAAAACCTCTAAGAATAGAGATTCCACCACCTCCCTAGGGTAACCCATTCCAGTGCTTCACCACCCTCCTGGTGAAATAGTGTTTCCTAATATCCAACCTAGACCTCCCCCACTGCAACTTGAGACAGTTGCTTCTTGTTCTGTCATCTGCCACCACTGAGAACAGCCTAGCTCCATTCTCTTTGGAACCCCCTCCCCCCCCCTTGAGGTAGTTGAGTGGAGTTACACATCACATCACAGTTACTATATTATGGAAAGATTCTCGTTGACTTCAGCCACAGGCCCTTGAAGAGCACCTCTCTTCCCTCAGTGCTATAAGGTTTTTCCTTTCCTCACCATACACAGTAGATTGCCACCTCCAAAAAAAGGCACCTGGAATTTCAAAGTACAATTCTTGGCTGTTTTGGGGGACATTCAGTAGCACAAATCCCGTTGAAAGTCAAGTGCCAGCCACTATTCACAATCTTCCCCTTAATTATTATTATTACTATTACTAATAAAGATTTATGATGATAACATCTAGAGGCCCCAGTCAGGACTGGGGCACCCTTGTGTTGCAGCAATATATAACCATTAGATGGCTGGACACTGCACAGACCCAAGTCCCTGTCCTGGAAAGCTTACAGTATAAGACCCTGATTCTACTCATGTACATGTGGTTAGCTTTATACATGTAAGTAATCTCACCAAAGTCAATGGAATGACTTACATGTATAGAATTAAGCTTGTGCACAAGTATCTACAGGATTAGAGCCTAAGGTTGGTGATCTGTAGGTGGGCATACACCTTTCTAACCCACATAATATGGTTACAATTTCTGAGAAGTTAATATAATGTTTACAAACTCAATAGCTGCAAAAAACCTCAGCTGGTGAAAAACTTCTGAGTTTTAAACTAAAATCTTGCTACACATGCACTCCCACGCTACAACATTGATAATAAAGGAACTTGTTAGAAAGAGATGATAGCTAATAACCATTCTTCTATCCCCAATTGTAGTAATTAGTTTAGAGGTCCCCAAATTGTGGGGTGCAACTCCCCCTGAGGGGGGTGCAGAGGAACACTTTGGGGGGGTGCGGCGGGGCCTGGGCCAGCTCCCATGGGAGACATGGAGGGTGCACCACCCAGACCCCTCCAGCCACAGCTCCACTCCAGACCTGCCCCCAGCTGCAGCCCCAGCCTCAGCCCCCTTACCCCTGTCCATGTCCCCCCTGCCCGGGATCCGCATACCCGCTCCCGGCCCTGGCTCCAGGGACAGGGGGCACATGACTCTGAAAAGTTTGGGGACCACTGAATTAGCCTATTTTTAGTGTGTTGTATGTGAGGAGTTCTTTTAAATAGCAATCTTAAATAAAATTGTATACACTAACCTCCATGAAGAGTCAGAATTAGCCAACAGGTACCATACGCTGGTATCTGACATTACCCAGGGTGCGTCGCCATGTTTCAAAATATGAGATTTTTGTGAAAATGGTTTTGCCAAATGATGACTTTTTAATGGCTTCATCTTGAATTACAATGATTTGCCTCCCATAATAGAACACATCTCTGTGTTGTAGGGTAATTAATTTCTCAGGTTTTTAAATATTATGGGGTTTTTTTTAGGTAAAGGGGGAAATAATTGATGTGTTGTAATTCCTACTCTGCAGATGGAAGCTTTCTGGAAGCAGGCAGACAAAGCCGAGCAGTTTCTCCTGAACCAATCAAATTGCTCAAGTGCCAAAAGAGGAAAGATAATGATGAATCTGACTGAGAGAATGATTGCAGTAGAAGGGTTATTAAGCCAGTCTCAGGATTTGCAAGCAATGGTAAAGTACAAGAGGAAAGAAAGCTGAAGAGAGACTCAAACAGTCAATCCTAACTCAGAGCATAATGAGACTGTGAAATGTTTATGTCAATCAGAGTTTATGAATTAGGTAGACAACTTACCAGCTGTGGCCTGTTTACTTTAACCTGTTCTAAGGAGACTAGCTTTCTCAGTAGTTTGTAAAAACGCTTAAGTGAGTGACCTCTCATTGCTTTGATTCTGGTTCTGAAAACACAACTATCCAGTCATGGTAGAATAAAAATGCTCTGCAAGATTTTAGTGAGAGCAATGAGCAAGCAGCAAGAGCACTATATCTAAAGATGGGGAAGGGAAACATCAACCTGCGCATTGAGACATCTTTTTTGTATGTATTCTACCATGCCTGGATGGCCATACTTCAAATTAAGAACGGTTCCGAGTGCACTCCTGACTTCCTTTGGAATTGAAGACCCTCAGCACCTCCTACTAACCTGGCCATGAGAGAGGAAGCAATAACATTTACAAGTGTATTCATTTTAATGCAACATAAAGTGCATACTGTTACACATAATTAACCTGTCATTGGACCAGATCCTTCTCAGTTATACAGGCTATTATTGTGGAGTAACTCCACTGAAGTAATTGGAATTATTCTGGATTTACAGAAGAATAAATGAGATCAGAATCTGGCCCACTATGGCCTCTAGATGCATTTTTTCACCCATAAAATATTTAGTGGTTAGTAGCTAATGATTTATGATTGTGCAACGTGGGAGTCAAATAAATTTAATGACCCACACTGGCAAATAATCTTTATAGGTGGTCTCTCTGCATCATGGTCCACTAAGCTTCCATTCATGGACTTTCCTCAGTTGTGCCTGGTTCAATATGAATGTTCAGTCTAAATGGATTATTTCTTATGTTTGGGTCCAACATTTAATAAGTTTTTCTACCTAACGTTGCCTTCATGGACTTTCTAGCTCTTTGGAGAAGGACTATCTTCTCCTTTAGTTGCAGTAGTTGCTAAGGGTCACCCTATCATGCTGTCTGGAGTGGCTCACGACCATGAGTGCTTGTCTCAGGGCAGACTGTCAAAAACAGGGCAGACATCCCAAACTAGTGGTGTTTTCTATAATTAGACTTCACCAACTCTGTAACAGATGTGAACTCCTGGATCACTGTAACAGTCTTACCATAGAGTCGCAGACAGTCCCCATAGACTTTCCAGTCTATCTTACCACCCAGGCAAGCTGGACTTAGTGATACAGTAAATGGTCACTTACACAAAAAAATCACACAGTATTCAGATTGCTTCCAGTTTCAAGAGACCAGTCAGTTACCCTAGATCAATTTGTATCTCAGATCTTACACCAAAGACAATGCTTGTAGCCAGTCCTGTAATAAACTATCTAAAGGCTTATTAACTAGGCAAAAATAAATGATTAAAGCAAGCAAACATATACACAAAGGAACCATCCATGATTCCTAAAGATGACAGTAAAGTGGTAATCTGTCAATTTAAGATATCCCCACAGCAGACCCAGGAATAACCCTTGGGGAATCTCTGCCTTTGTTTAATGTCTCTGGCCCTGTGAGAGTTCAAACAAGCCAAGAGATGACAAATTTTCCTGTAACCCTGTTTTATCTTTTACATTTGGCCTTCCTGTCCATGATATGAATTCACTTGCACATAGCATTTCCAAAGTGTGATAGGGCCGGTCACAATCCTCTGTACTGTGATGTTTCTCAATGGCCCATTTAATCTTCATAGGCCTCCTTAATGGGGATGGACGATTCCCATACCTCGGTTCACAAGTTCAGAGCAAACACTTTTAAAGTTATAAAGCATAACTTACATATTTCCTTATAGCATGGAATATAGCCATTACAAGTGAGATTAATGCATGCAGCAACTTACGAGCATTTCACAGAGTCTAAACACTAACTACATTCTTTTAAGACTAATACCTATTTTGAACAAAACTAACATACAGGTGAGCTGGTTTGGTTTCCAGCTATGAGTTTGTCAGTTCTTAGCTAATGCCTACAGCCTTGGCTAGAGCTGGCACTTGGTTTACCAGCATCACGTACCTCTCCCCATCTCAAGCCATTATATAAGCACCACTAACCTGAGGAGCAAGATTTTTTAGATGGGCTATGAACCTGGGTTTCCTGTGCCATAGTGTAATGGAAGTGATCTGTAATGACTTATTTTTCAATCATTTACTGAGCTACTCTGTTTTATATACCGTCAGTAATCTCAGTGTATTAGGACTCACTCTACAATGGTATTGTAGTCCTATAACCGTGCTCATTCTTAAATGAAAACTGACCAGCTGGGCAGTATTTTAGAAAAAAAAAAATCCTTAGATCTTATCCTTTTGCTCCATCTAGTGAAACTTTTCCCCCTCAGCATCAGCCTGTGCTGAAGATTGAAATGTGCAGTGCTAACTTATTATTCATGTTGCTTCATTCATTTTAGATTTATTTTCATTTCTTAAAGAGCCAGGAAGCACTGGATGGAAAATGTAGACAGCTTTGCTTAACCCATTCCATGGTGCAAGTGAGCACACACAATCAAATGAATGGGTCGCTGGAGGAAACCGTTTGTCTAGCATCACTGTTTTTGTCTCTTGCATCATTCAGTATTGAATGGGTTAATGAAGGGCTCAGCGTGTTGCAGAGATTCAGCACTCTGCCTGCACTTAATTTTTTACATAGTATTTTTGTTTTGTTTTCAGGACATTCAGGAAAGAATATTTAATTGGGAGCTAATGGTGAAAATGGTTGATTTTTTGAAGACAAGGATACAAGAAGAAAGTAAATGTAGACTAGATGCTGTAGCTGGCATGTTGGACCAGTTAACTGTAAAGAGCAACCTCTCTCTTTCGCAGAAGGAAGAGCTTTTAACAGGCCTGCACAAGGCCTTCTGGGAGCAAGTAGCACATTACAATAATGGTAAGTACTTTTTAAACAGACATTTCCGACCTTCATCTTTAAAATTCATTGACTTGTGAGCTTTATTTTGGTATTAACTTGTCTCACTTTCCCATGAAGAGTAATAACAGTGCATGAAATCTCACTCTTTTGGAGCATATTAATGGATAAACTAGGAATGCTGGCCCAGATGCTCAAAGGATGGAAGTGAGGAGCCTAAATACCTTTGAGGATTTGGACTACTGTTCCTAGGGAGGGTATATGCTCTGTAACAGGGAGTAAAGCCACCTAGGCCTTGTTTCTGGCTTTGACATTGACTTGCTGTGTGGTCTGTGTAATCTCTCTGTGCCTCATTGTGCCCATGTGTAAAATGAATATAAGGCCTGGTCCACACTAACCCCCCCACTTCGAACTAAGGTACGCAAATTCAGCTACGTTAATAACGTAGCTGAATTCGAAGTACCTTAGTTCGAACTTACCGCGGGTCCAGATGTGGCAGGCAGGCTCCCCCGTCGATGCCGCATACGCCTCGCCGAGCTGGAGTACCGGCGTCGACGGCGAGCACTTCCGGGATCGATCCCAGAAGATCGATTGCTTACTACCGGACCCGGAGGTAAGTGTAGACCTACCCTTAGTCACATCTACTTCACAGGGGTATTGGGAGGGTTTTCTAATTAATGTTTGGTAAGGGCTTGGAAATCATTGGATAAAAGGTGTTCGTAGCGTCATAGAGTTTAAGGCCAGTGGCGGTTGCGTAAGTGCAAAGCATTGTGTTATGTTCTCCTACCAGCAAATGAAACAGGAAAGTTTAAAACAAAAACACAGTTGTGGCATCAGCCCTTTATAAAAGGTCATTTGGGGGTGATAAATGCAATTCACTTCATCTCTCTGTCTTCCTGAGGTTAAAATGAGTGTTCAAATTTAGATTTTGAGGGATAAAAAACCCCCAAAAGAAATAAACTAACTTTGGGGGTGGGGGCATTTTAGCTCTCTCCCCTCCCTTCCCCGCACCATGAAATTTTGTTTAAACAGGTATTTTGTAGCTAGAAAATCTGGAGCAGAATGGCTCACTAACCTGAAGTCCCTCACCCATTGCAGAAGCTGGGATCTCCCAACAAACTAACAACTCCTGGTATATCAGGTTCCCCATTATGCTTTTCAAGGGCAGGATGAAAGAGCCTTGTTTTGATATATTCAGTGCCATACACATGCAGGGAAATAGGCATGGTAGGCCGATATTTTCAAAATTGAATAATAATTTTTGGAGCCTCAATTTTGGAGTGTGTAAATTCATACTCCTTAAGGAGGCCTGGCTTTAAGAAAGTACTGAGCAACCTCCCCCTGAAAGACAGGAACTCTTTAAGGTGTCTTAAGTTGGACACCCAATACTTCAGGCACCTAAAATTACTAGTAATTTGAAAACTGGGTCCTTAGACTCTCTTCATGCAGCCATGGTTCTCCTGCATCTATTTACAAGATGAAAACTTCTGATCCTGCAGCTCACAGTTCCTTTGGCCCTGCTCTGCATTTTCACATCCCTTGGTAGGTTTTCACTATCTACAAGATTGAACCAATCTTGTCCCCCTACTGCTAAGCCCATATGAATAGATGCCCAGGTAATAGTTCCCACTTAATATGGAAGAATGCTGACTCTTGGCCACAGAGCTATAGATGTCTTCCCACCCTACTCAGGAGAGAGTAAGGGGAGTCATGGAGAAGAGCTCTGTAGTTTACTTTGCAGGCTCTCCATTGTTTCCCATGCCTACCTGCCCCATGGTTGGGATATAGAAGGGGGGTAGGGGATTTGTCCTGTTCTGATTAACAACTGTTCTACTTTGACTTAAATCAAAATACTTCGGCAGACGTATCTATCCATCATTATCACTCTATTCATCACATGTGAGGAATTTATTACAGTTGTGTATTTGATTTTTTTTAAACTGACGTTGAAGCCTACTGAGTTTTAATGTATCTTGGAGTGATGCAAGTTGAATTTAGGAATCAGAGTTCCACTGTCATTAATGGGAGTTGTGAACCTGTGCATTGCTCTGAATATTACATTATTCTGTATTGATTTAATTCCGTGGTTTGCCACAAGAGTATTTATGTCTCTAGTCCCCTTCATAACATCTCGATTCAGCATCCATCAAAGTCATGCGGAATCTTTCCATTCAACTCAATGGGCATTGGGTCAAGCACCAAGTGGGGCAAGGAGGGAAGCTGGTTTTATATATTTATATTTGAAAGTAAATATTTGCTGTCTTTGTTAAATAACTTTGATTCTGAAGTGATCAGTCTGGGGTAAAACCCCTTGTCTGCTAGGCTTGGTCTACACTAAACCCCCAAATCGAACTAAGGTACGCAACTTGTAGCTGAAGTTCGAAGTACCTTAGTTCGAACTTACCTCGGTCCACACGCGGCAGGCAGGCTCCCCCGTCGACTCCGCGGTACTCCTCTCGTCTAGCTGGAGTACCGCAGTCGACGGCGAGCACTTCCTGGTTCGACTTATCGCGTCCAGACAAGACGCGATAAGTCGAACCCAGAACTTCAATTGCCAGCCGCCGAATTAGCGGCTGGGTGTAGACATACCCCTAGAAATGCAAAGCTGGCTTTCTTAGGATAATTGATTCTTTAACTGCCCTATTGGCATGCTGTCCATGTCAAAGCTCCAGGAGCTGAAGAGCCTGAATGTAAATACTCTCACTGGAGAGTTGCTCGTAGTCTCAGCTAGTTTTGAATTGTGAGTTTTGCCATATCTAAAGGCCATCAATCCCCATTCCGCAGGTTTTGTCCTTTCTAAAAAAATGGTAAGTAGTCATATGAATAACAGTTTAAGCAAAGGGTTGAATGGATTCTTTAAAAGGAGGACATATATGCCTACCTCGGGGCTGTTGTGTGTTTCTAAAAGTAAGCCCTTAAATTTTGTTTGAGTTCATTCCTTTTGTTTTTCTCTCAGTCGTATTTGCATTGTTGCAAGACAGAGATGCAGCTGATAAGGCGTTAGGTTTATGTGAAATAGGTACTTTTGTCCATAAGAGTAAAATCTGTACACGCATATTAAGTAACCTCCTGTATTAAAAGATTATCTCAAACGTCTTGCATACAAGCCCTCCCATCGACATAGCACAGTCTACACTGGGAGTTCAGTTGATAGAACTGCGTCGCTCAGAGCTGTGGATTTTCCACACCCTTGAGCAACGTAGTTAGGCCAACGTAAGTTTGTAGTGTAGACCAGAGCTGTTTTTTCAAAATGTTTTTTTTAAACCTCCAAGGTTAGTGTAGACTTTGGGGGTGGAGGGAATGGGAAAAAACATTGCACTATCTAGATTTTTATTAAAGACTTTCAGTGCGTTTTCAAATGATTTGTCAGGGAATTTATGTTCGTCAGCAGGCTGATGTTTATAATAAATTAGCACTGGGCATGAGTAATGTGCAAAGTTTATATAATGCACTGCTTTATCTCCCCCCAACAAGGAACTTCTCATAGCTAAAACACCTTGTTATGGTGGCAGAATAGCTGCCACAATGTAACATTCATTTTCTGTATTCATTTTTAGCTGCACGGTTTACTTGGCAGAGTAGTAAATTATTGAGGTATCTATAGGAAAAAAAGGTTAATATTTTTTGAGGGGCTTAGGTGAATACCAGATGAAAAGACAGAGGTGAGGGAGGTTTGGATAGCAGATGTCTGGATCTGCAGGGAAAACTCATCTGGAGCTGTGGAGTGTTTGAAAGTTAGGCCTCAAATGTCTCAAGCTGGCAACCCCCACACACCAAAAAATAAAAATAAATATCAGTGGATAGTGAAAGCTTTGGCATAAGTGACTTGTCCAAGATCATGCAGCAAGTCAGAGGCACAGCCAGGAATAGAACCCTGAAGTCCTAGCAGCCAGTCTGGTGCCCTATACACTAGACAGTGTTGCTGCCCCTACAATAGAATATATTTATTGCAGAAATAAAAATCAAACTTGAACACAGGCTTTTTTTTTTAAATGTATCCATTTTTAAACCAGAAATGAAAGTTCACACACTTATTTTCCCAAAATTATAGCGTTGTAACACCTAATCATTTACATTTTATATTCCAGAATGTGTCCAACAAGGTAAAGACCTAATCATGAAACTCCTGGCATGTCGTACAAGGAAGATAAGAGAGCTCAAACAAGCTCAGAAGGATGAACAAGGGGATCTGCTCAGTAAAGCTCAGAAAATAGGGGAACTTGATGAGTTTCTGAAGGTGACTGTGTAAAGATTTATATTCACAATTTGGTTTGTTTTAGGGCCATTGTAACGTTCTATGAAGCTCTCTCAGTCCACCAGAACTGTCAGCTTGTGTTGTCATTTGATGTGTCTACAGTAGCCTAGGGCAGAGTTGGGGATGGGGGGCAAAATACTAGAGTCGGCTCTGCTTGTTAACATTTTAAAGCCCTCTCTGAGATTGGGACTTCGCCACCTCTTGCTTGGGCAGCTGCCATACTCCTAGCTCTTCTATAGACTCCCGGGGTACATCACTTAATCTCTGTCCCTCAGATCCACCTCATGTAACATGGGAATAATAATACTTCCAATGTGTTGTCTTTGGGGATTTTGAGTTCTTCAGGGCTGGGAATCTCTCTTATTTTGAGTATGTACAATGCCTGGCCTGGCAGAGCATGTCTGGGGCCTCTAAGTGCTAATGTAATACTAATAATAAGGAATAATAGTGCTATGTTTGCACCCTCCATTGCTATAGCAACTGCTGCAATGGGAACTTTCATACTATGTCTGCAACCAGTGCCAAAAGGAAGTCCATGCAAAAGGCGCCCTGAAGTTTCCGCACAGTCAGCAGCACACAAAGAGAAGGAGAGAATGCAGGGCTAAGGGTTGGTCTACACTACAGAGTTAGGTCGATGTAAGGCAGCTTATGTTAATCTAATTATGCCAGTGTCCACACTGCAGCCTAGCTCCCGCCGATGTAAGTGCCCTACCATACCGACATAATAAGCCCTATGCCTCTCGTGGAGGTGGAGTTATGGCAACGTAGTTAAGATGAAGCAGTGTCAGGGTAGACACTGCAGGTTACTTACGTGCTGGAGCCATAAAATTGACAAGAAAGTTGGGTTGTCACCTCAGGACGGGTGGAGGACTCCAACTAGAGTCTCCTGGCTCTCTGCGCCCAGCCATGCTGCTGCTAAGGCTCCCCACAGGGATCAGGGAGGCTCCGTGTGACTGCCAGGTTCAGCCAGTGGGGAGTTGGGAGCTTCCATTCAACTGCCGGGCTCCCGGTGAGGAGCGGGGAGCTAATAGCTGTGGGGGGGACAGCCAGGCTCCCAGCAGGGAGCCAAAAACCCATGGGAGCGGGGGGGGGCAGTCGGGCTTCTGGTGGGGAGCTGCACTCGGAGCTGAGAGCCTGGGCTCTCAGCTCCCACACTGCCCCTCTAAAGTTGGCAGAAATGCTCCTGATGAGGACATGCACCACCAACAGAAGGACGGTAGAGTGGACATGAACCACTGCAGTAATTACTGTGATGGCTGTCAGTTGACCTAACATAGGTCAATTTATGTTTGTAGTGTATACATGCCCTAGGCTCCTACCATATTGAGTGGAAATCCTGCAGCTTGCTGGTGCTTGCCTGCCCAGCTCCGGCATAGAGTTAAAGAGCTGGCACTGGGAGAGGGACCCGAGCCTGACTCCCCCAACCTTCCCACCACCACCACAATAGGAAAACACACTCCTCCTCTAGGCCCCCCTCTGACCATCTAGGGAAGACCAACACCAGTCAGGGAAGAACTGCCATTCTCAAGAATCTAGTCTCTAAGTAACCAGTCAGTTCACCACTAGAAAAGACCCAATCCCTATGGTCACCCATCTCGATAACCAGTCTGCTGCTACCACTGACAGCAGAGGCTGTAGGATGACCTACTTACCCCACCAGTGCTGCTGTGAGGAACAGCTGCCAGGTAGGGGGACACATGCAAAGGAGCCCTTCTTCAGGTGCTGGGGACAGAGAACTATGGTTGGTCAAGAGGAGTGAAGGAAATGGCTGTAGTGAGTGGAAGGATTGGTGGAATTTGGGAGAGGAAGAGGATGGGATTCAGTGAAGACAGGATGCCTTTCTGGAAGATATGTTTTAGTCACTCACATGTTTTTGGTCCCAGAAGGGTAACTAAGTGAAATTCAATGGCCTGTATTATCCAGGAAATCAGAGTAGATGATCTAATGGTGCCTTCAGGCCATAAAATCTATGCTGGAAGCTTGTGAACTAGGGGAGAATAATGTCACATGAGGGGATAATTGAGGAGGGTCCCCTGTTAATAATTTTGGCAACACAGCACTTGTCGGGGCACCTTGCTTTGAATTAATATTAGTGGTTGTGCAGGGATACTTTGGTTTAAGACATGGCATTTTGATCAATAATTATGTAATCTTACAGCAAAACTGGCAAAGTTAACAGTGATGTTGTCAGAATGATGAAACCTTAAATGCTGAAAGTGACAGGACTTCTGTAATTGCTAAGAACTATAGACTTACATTATTTTAAAATTCATCCTCAACTATCGGGGAAAGAAATGATTTAGGGGCAGCATGTCTGCTTACTAAGGTACCTCCTCACAATATTAGATTGTTCCATGAATTTTAATAAACAGTTTAAAATGTAAAAACTCAGTTAGATGGTTTTTTCCCCATTACAACAAGCTAACAGATTTTGCTGATCTCAATGCTACAACTTCTTATTGCAGTCCAAGCTTTGTAATTACATTGTGTAAGTTAGATAATGCAATTACTATACTTTGTCTGCAATGCTTCCTTGATGAAGTTTGGTTAAAGAACACTCTCCATAATGCATAGGGAAAAAAAATCAGTGTAAGAGCAGGCTTCCAGACATTTAAAACAAATGTGTACTCTCAAGTGGCATTTTATCTCTCTTAGGCTCTTTGTCTTGTTCAAATATAAACAGTTAATTTTATTATGCAGTTTGCTATCCACTGGACACTTTAATGTTTGTTTGAATACTCCTGTTTAATGATCCTCTTGGTAGACACCCAGAGCATATTAGCTGAAATTAAGAAATTTTGTATCAAGACTTTCTTCTGCAAAGGCAAGACAATTCAGTTATGCAAAGAAAATGCCTTCATTTTTACATACCATAGTCTTATAAATAACTTGGACATCTAACCAATACATTGCATAGTAATATTTGCAATCAATGATACATTTGTTGCAGGCTGGGAGGGAATTGTAGCTGTTTGCCAATTTTTTCAGCTTTTGTGTTGCAACACAGGATATAAAACTTTGATTTTTAAGTTGTTAAGAAATTCCTCCATGAAATATAACTGAGCCATGAGATGCTCTCACCCTTTTGGCCCCATAGTAAAATGGGTCCTTGTGAGCAGGTAACTCTCTCCTGTCCTCTAAGATAAAGTCCAAATGCTCTGTGGAGGAACAAATGAAACCCCTTCCTTGAGTATGACTTTATCAACAACCAAATCATGGATTATTGATTTTTGTGGTTTGTGTTCAAATGGTTGCAAGTTCAAACCTTTCTAAGCAGTCTCAGAGATGGTGAATATTTATTTCCCTCTAAGTTTATGTCCACACTTCAAGAAGGATGTTGAAAAACTGGAAAGCGTTGAGAGGAGAGCCATGGGAATGATTAAAGGATTGGAAACCATGCCCTATAGTGAGAAACTTATGAAACAATCTATTTAGTTTATCAAACAGAAGGTTAAGAGGTGACTTGATTACAGTCTATAAGTACCTACATGGGGATTGAAATTTGATAGAGGGCTCTTCAATCTAGCAGACTAAGGTATAAGATCCATTGGCTAGAAGTTGAAGCTAGACAAATTCAGACTAGAAATAAGATGCAAATTTTTAACAGTGAGGGTAATTAACCAGCAGAACAACTCAACAGACATGGTGGATTCTCCATCAGTGGAAATTTTTAAATATGGATTGGATGCTTTCCTAAATGATATGCTCTAGTACAGGGGTCGGCAACATTTGGCACGCGGCTTGCCAGGGTAAGCACCCTGGCGGGCCAGGCCAGTTTGTTTAGCTGCTGACACGGCAGGTTCGGCCGATCACGGCCCCCACCCGCTGTCCCGGGCCAATAGGGGCGGCGGGAAGCCGCGGCCAGCACATCCCTCGCCCGCGCCGCTTCCTGCTGCCCCTACTGGCCCAGGACAGCGAACCGCGGCCAGTGGGTGCCACGATTGCCCGAACCTGCCACGTCAGCAGGTAAATAAATTGGCCCGGCTCGCCAGGGTGCTTACCCTGGCGAGCCGTGTGCCAAACGTTGCCGACCCCTGCTCTAGTACAACCACAGCAATTGGATTTGAAGGAAGAATTGATTCAAGGAAGTCCTGTGGCCTGTGATATGTAGGAAGTCAGTACTTCTGTAAAAACAAAACAACAACAACAACAAAAAACAGAACCTTGTGTGGAATCTTAAACCTTTAAGTAAATCCATGTAGTGCATATGCTGCTCTATCTACAGCATGTCTTGAAAATTAACTAGTAACTTCACAGGTTTAACATTAGTTGAGGTTTGAGCTCTTTGCAGGAAGCTATGTTCCAGTTTCATATGAATTCTTCTGCCCATTCATCTGTCTTCTGTCTTTTGACTGTAATGATACTATGACTAAGTATGTGAGCTGCTTTCATCAGCACTACCTCGGGTTTGTGCTGCTCCTTTTTATATTGAGTATAGTGCCCACGGAAGGTGAACAGGCTGAAAATACTAAAAAGCGCAGTTATCAGTTCACAAACAGCTTTGTATACAGGCTGGTAGACTAAACATCTCTTCAATGACCCACTGATTTTTCTCAACCCAGTTCTGGAGTGATTATCTCTTTGGAGTGAGAAAGTAATTCAGACTATGCTGATTTAATCCTTTCTTCTTTGCTAAAGACTTTTTTGTTGACACCTGCCTGCTTTAAATAGGTACATAAAATCACCAGTTTACATTGTGTAGGGCAGTTTTCAGCTATACTGTACTGTACGAATGCCTTTCAGTCCTTGCTAATGGGCTGAATTTCAGCCAGTAACTAAGAGGTAAAAGTCTTAGGCCATTTTTATCATATACACTAAGACCTCTTTTGGGATTTATGGCCATTTTTTTTTAAATTGTTGTTTGCAGTGATGTTGTAGCCATGTTGATCCCAGGATATTAGAGAGACAAGGTAGGCGAGGTAATAGATATTTTTTATTGGACCAACTTCTGCTGGTGAAAGAGTCATGTTTTCAAGCTTACACACAACTCTTCTTCAGGTGTGGGAAAGAGGGTCACAACTAAATATAATGTGGAACAAAATTTTAAGCATGAGAAGTGCCTTACTGTAGATAAGATTTCTCTGTGTGTTTGGGGTGGTTGCTGGATCTGTGAAGGTAAGTGTGGAGATCCAGGGGTTTCTTCTATAGAGTTGTCTGTACAGTTCCATTGTTGAAACTGATTGTGGTGTTCAGTTGATACCGGTGTGGGAGCGTTCTATAGAGAGTTTGATGGATGAGTGTTGGTTTATTAAGTTGTGATGGAAATCTATGAGGGAGTTTAGGTCATCTGTCCAGAGGATGAAAATACTATTGATGTATCTCAGGTATATAATTAGTTTTGTGGTGCATTTGTCCAGAAATTCTTCCTCAAAGTAGCTCATGAAGAGGTTGGCATTTTGGGGAACCATCCTAGTACTCATGGTTGTTCCTGTGGTTTGGACAAAGTGTTTGTTGTTGAATGTAAAATTGTTATGGGTGAGGATGAAATGGATGAGTTTGGTGAGGTGTTTGAGGTGCATAGCTGAATGTTGTCCATTGTCTTGTAGATATTTGAGGTAGATAGCGATGCCATCATTGTGAACGACATTGGTTTACAGGGAGGTGGCATCCACAATGGCAAAGGAGGTTGCTAATGTTGTGGAGTTTCTGGAGGAAGTCAGTTTGTCTTGGAGGAAAATCGGCCTTTGCTTGGTGAGTGGTGTGAGGATGGTTTCTGTGAGTACTGATGTTCCTTCAGTAAGAGTGCAGTAGCCAGATAGGATGGGTTTGCCTGGGTTCTCTTGTTTATGTATCTTGGGGAGCACGTTGAAGTTCCTGGGGTGGGATCATAAGGGATGAGGCGATAGAGTTTCTCTTGGAGTTGTTTGGGGAAGGATTTGATGATATCCTTATATTCTTGGGTTAATTGTGCTGTGGGGTCTTCTTTGAGTTCTTTATAATAGATTGTGTTGGATGCACTTAGATACCACAGAATATTCTCCAAGGAGAAAGTCTGGGATACACACACTTTAACACACTTAAAACTGCCTTCACCAAACAAGGACACTCCATCTGAAAAGTGGATCACATCAGGAACGGGCCACCCAAATACCCCAAGAGAACCTGCTTCAGTAGGGAATAAAAAGCCTCCAACCACACACCCCTAGTTATCACCTACTGCCCCACACTAGAACCCATACAGGGTATCATTAAACAATTACAACCCCTACTCTTTTCCAAACCCCATCTTCTGGATTTCAAACAACCCCCTCCCCTACAAGCTCATCATTAGAAGCAAGCTCGCCATAGACCAGGACTCATCAACTCAAAGCAGCACCAAACTCTGCCATAACAGATGCAAAGCCTGCAGACATATCTCCATTGCTACAATGATCAACACCCCCATAACACACCTTTCAAAATCCATGGGTCCTACATATGCATATCACAACATGTGGTGGGGTACCTCATCCAGTGCACTAAATGCCCCCATAACAACTATGGGGCGAAGCCAGGCGATCACTACACTCTCAAATGAACTCACACAGGAAAATAATAAAAGGCTAACATCCTATCCCCTGTGGGCAAACAGTTCACAAAACAGTCACTCACTATCTGACCTCTCAGTCCTCATCCTCAAAGGAAACCTGCACAACACCTTCAAAAAAAAAAAAAAAAAAAAACCCACAAGCCTGGGAGCTGAAACTCATAACTTCACGAGACAATAAAATCCTAGACTCAATAAAGACACTGGATTTATGGCTCACTACAACAATCTGTAACTCACTAACCCTCCTTTGTCCTACAATTGCAGAGGTGTTAACTGCCCACGTCACCTTGAATGGTCTCTTACATCATGTTAATTCCTTATGATGATGGCTACTACTTTGTCATAGAGGTCAGGGAAGTCACAGAATCCGTGACTTTCAGAGACCTCTGTGATTTAAGACCTCGGCACCTGGGAGCTGTAGGGTCCCTGCCACCCTGATGGCTGGGAACTGTGGGGCCTGAGCTCCCAGCCGCAGAGGGTGGTAGGGGTGCCCCACAACTCCCAGCCACCACAGGCAGTGGGGCCCCCAGGAGCTCCCTGCCGCTGAGGGCAGCATGGGTGCCCTGCAGCTCCCAGGTGGCGTGGGTGCCCCACAACTCCCAGCCCTGTGGGTGGCAGGGGTGCCCCGGAGCACGGAGCACTGTGGCTGGTGGGGGTGCCTGGCAGCTCCAAGCCAGAGCCACTGCAGGTGACGGGGGTGCTCCGAGCTTGGAGCCACTGGTGGTGTAGGGACCCTGCACCTCCGAGGCAGGCACCCCCTGGGTGGTGTGGGGACCCTACAGCTCCCCATTTTGTCATGCATAATTTTTAGTAAAAGTCACGGATAGATCATGGGCTTCTGTGAATTTTTCTTTATTGCTCGTGATCTGTCTGTGACTTCTACTAAATATATGTGTGACAAAACCGTAGCCTTACTTATGATAAACAGTCTGTTCCACTTTGTTTTTAGCTGTGACACTCTGAATACCTTTCCCAGCCATGAAGAAGAACTCATTGTAAGCCTGAAAGTTTGTCTCCTTCAGCAACAGAAGTTGGTCCGATAAAAGATACTACCTCCCCCATCTTGTCTCTCAGCTTTTTAAAGGTATTTAGGCACCTAACAATGCAGATAGATGCTAAGCGATTTTCAAAAGTACCTAAGCAGATTAGGTGCCTAATTCCCATTGGATTCAAGAGTTAAACACCTAACCTGCTTAGGTGCTTTAGAAAATCCCATTAGGCACCTATCAGCATCTTTAGGCACCTAAATACCTTTAAAAATCTGGTCCATAGCGTAAGCAGGCCCTCACTACCACATTACCAATCTTCTCAATGAGCCAGCCAGAATGATGATTATTCCTGATTTTTTAAAAACATATGCCTTCACTGTAAGTCTAATATAGGTAGGCTTGGAAGGATTCAATTTTTTTCAGTAAATCTCAGTAAATGTCGATATCACCGTACACACACAAACTGACAAAATAATTCCATTGATAATAAATGAAGTTTACAGATAAAAATGCTGCTTGAGAACTTAGAGTTTAATTTAAGGATATTTACTGTGTATATTTTGACATGGAATGTTGACAATTTGTGTTTTAACAGTTATAAAGCTTCAGTTTTTTGAATTGCAGCATCCATGTAATTAAATAATACACTCCCACATTGTCTGGAACACCCCCATAATTTCCCCAAACTATGAAAATTTAAATAATTTAAAACAAATTCGTAAAACCCATAATTGGGTGCAATTGAACAGTTAAATAGGTACAAATTTTAAAATGCTTAAAAACAAACATGATTATTATTTATCAAAATTATAAAAACAATAAATATCAAGTTCTGCCAAACCCACAGGGTCTAATGCCTACAGTGGATGGGCATAATTCATCGCCACAGGTACAGGAATGGGGAATTTGCACCCCCTTGCAGCAACCTTAAGAAGTTCTAAATCTGGTCATGGTACCTCAGCAGGTGGGAAACCTGACTGATTCCTTGACATGAGCCTAGTACTCTGACGACCAATTGCTGCTACTTCCCTGCCTTCTATTATTTTTCTTTCTTCAAAGAATAGGTACTGGCAAGGTCGCAGCATACTCAGCCCCTGACTTTTCTACTGAAATTGTAAGCAGGTGCCAAGATGATGGATTTTACAATGGGTAAACATATCCATGTGAAAGCTATGAAATTCATGTAGGCTTCTGAACACGAGTCTGATAGTAAGGATTTTCAGTCAATACTGGCCTGTGTTTGATGCAAAACAATGACCTAGATATGGCAGGTTTGAGTCCTTGTATCATAGAGTCCCTTTTAGGTACATTTCCAACTGCTGGTACACACTGTGTTTGGGGCGATACATTCTATTCCAGCAAAAACTAGGGTACAAAATGTGAAGGTTGCAGTTAAGCACTCGGGTCAGGAAATGCCAGAGTTAAGGTTACACAACCCGCTGAGCTCTGCCCCCAGAGACATATGAATTACAATATAGAACCAGATTCTCTTATGTACTCTGTGTGGACAGTAAAGTTGCCATGGCATCTTGAGAGGGGAGGGTTGGTTTGTATTTTGGCAAGAATAGCAGTTTGCCCTCATCTCCTTGGCCCAGTATTCTCTTTAGCCCCACTGTCATGCTGTGTAGTGTTACTATTTATATTGTAGTAGTGCCTAGGCGCCCTAGTCATGGACCAGCACCCTTGCCCTGGCTGCTGCCTTCCATGCTCCAACTATGGTTACATAGTTGATGTGGTCTCAGAAATCCTTAGAGGTTGGCTGCTCCTAATTAAGTGAGTGAAAGAGCTCCCTCTCCCGCCTCTAGACTGGCCAACAAGTGACATATGATTGAAATATGTGCTGCCCTGGGTTTTGTTTTATGTTGCACCATGATTTGCAGATCATAAAAGGTATTTAAGTATAAAACCTAGTCCCTAGTTTTCAGGAGGTTCTTGCTGAGTGAATGAAATAAACCAGCTTTGCTATGTGGCTGGGGGAGCGGGCAGGAGGAAGAGGGCTATTGCAGATTGTGAAGATAGTTCATTTGATTCACACAGTGAGAACATCCTTAAACCCAGGTATTTCACATCTTGGCCATTTGGACCCCAAAATTTAATTACTGCAGCCCACACACACACACCCTGCATTGCTGCCGCCCCCCCCCCCCCCCCCAGTCACTGCTGGCTGGGCCCTCCTTACCTTGCTACTGCATGCCTCTGCTCTCTGTAGGACCAGGGACTCTCAGCTGCACCTTCTGCTCCAGCTTTGGGCCCCTTCATCTTTTGTCGCCCCCGCACTCCCCAGGGATCAGAGAAAGGGGGACCTGCCCAGTGGGCAGCAGGGAGGGATAAGAAAGCGGAGCTGACACCATGTTTGCAAGAGGGACACAGAGGGAGATCAGAAAGTGCAGCAGCTCATAGCCAGCTCTGCTTCCTCATCTGCTCTTGTGAAAATGATATTGGCTCCACTCTCCACTCCCTCCACACCTACCCCCATCTGAAGTCTCCTATTGGCTCTTGGGCAGCTCCCCACTTCTCTGGCCTCTCTCTGCTCCCTGGAGGGAAGAGGACTGGAGAAGGGATCAGGACCCCAGGGCTGCTGGCTGATGGTGCCTGTCCTCCAGAACACTGTCTGTCAATCCAGTGCAGAGAGACCCAGAGCTGGAAGGGAAACCTGCCCCAAAAGAGGCATGTATCATATAATTCAGTCCAATTAAGAGATCTGTCTCCCATTGACTTCAGTAGGTTCAGGATTGGGCCATAGCTTGTACAGCAAAGTGCTTTATCTGTATGCAGGCAAACAATGTAAGATACTAATTATCATTAACCCTTTTCCTGCACTGTGAATATTATTCCATATAAAAATTGTTAAAATAATGTTATGGTTGGGACTTAGGAGATGCACAAATTAAGGTTGCCTGTGTGATCTTCATAATGCCCCTTTGTGAGTACATAGCCAGTATTATTTCAGTCATATCTGTGACTTCTCCTACCACTCAGCTAGGACAGTATGCGGTTTTTCCCTACTAGCTTTTACAGTACTTAGATCCCTGATGCTGCCAAAAAAGCACCCTTGATTTATTTGTCAGTCAGTAGCTTTCATGCTGACAATGGTTTCAGCTATTTAAAAGATATATTTTTACAAGGTTTCTTTCCTATTTTATTTCTATTAATCTTAGGCCTGCCATGAAATGTTAGAGAAGCAGAGACAGACACTGTATGATCTGGAAGAAGAGGATGACTGCCAAAGCACTGAGGCCGTTGCAGAGCTCCATCAGGTGATCTATTGATTTGTGCTAGTGGCTGCGAAAAGTCTGAAAATCTCCAGTCCAGTTACAAAACAGGACTAGACCTCAGGCATAGAAACTTCAGAGATTTATCATTCATTTGATATTCTGCAGCTTTTGAGAGGCTGGGTTAGTGCACTAACAGGCTTGGGATTTAGTCTTTTACTTTGGGAGACCTGGATGTCACAAATGGAAATGAATTTGGTCTCCTCCTATTCTGTGATAGATGTGGGGTTCCTAGCACTCTACATGAAGAACATTCACGACTTATTCTCTGACCACAAGTCAGCTCTTGGTAATATAAGGGACAACTTTCCTTTGTAGACTTGCGGAATTTTCCCTCTCTAAGTGACAACACACCTTTATGCTTCCACTAGAAAAGTTTGCCTACACAATCTCCCTGCAATCACACCAGCAAAGAAGGCTTACAGCAGGAAGGCACTGGTGCCAGATATAAGGCAGGAAAGGGAAAATGCATCTCATGTCCTAATACTTTTCCCAGACAAGGTGCTAGGGTGACCCCAGTCATGAAGGAAAAGCAAGAGAGACAAGGAAAGTATATAAGGCTTCTTGATTTACTTATAGAGCTCTAGGTAGTGAGTTAATTTATTGACAGTGTTGGTTCACTGACACTTTTAAATGAGGATTTTAATTTGTAATATTTAATATTGGTCTTGCTAATTGGAAATTGTTGCTACTGATGAAGTTTTCATGCTTTGTTATCTTGTTGTTATGTGTGTAAGATTAATGCTATCTAATTGTAGCAAAAGCAATGACCTTTGATTGAGCTGAAAGTGATTAGTTGTAGTCTAACAGGCTCTGTTTTGATTAATTGTGACCAGTCTGGTGTGTCATGGATCTCTCTAGTCCATATCACACCTGGTTGCATGGGCATCTTAGTACATGCTAATTATAGGATTGTGCATTTGTTCCACTTTATAAGAGTTTTCATTGCCCTGTGCATTTTTTATCTATCAAGTTTTGATAAGTTTGAAAAAACTGACTAGTGGCGTTTTACTTAGTAGAGTATGAACACGTGCTGGAGCAGGTTTGTGTAATGGTTCTAGGAAAAGTATATTTGAGGAACAAACTACTTATTCAGAAAAGGGAAAAAACTGGTTTGGAGGGTTGTGTTTGTGACTCTGAGTAGATGCTTTCTTCAGGTAATTTTTTAATTTAAGAAGAGCAAGTCAACATGTCTGTTAGTATTACATGTGATACGTATGCTTTGTAAAACAGTCATTAACCTTCATCATTTCATTTGATGTCCTTAGCGTCAAAGATATTTCCCCCGAACACAATGCTTATGGAAGTTGTATTCCATTATTGGAAACTCTGCTTCACTGACGTTTTAAGACCAGCTTAAAATCCTGTTTGGCTAAGTTTTGTTTTCCATTAAAAATATTTGGGTGAATTAAATGTTTCTAATATTGACAGGCTGACAGAAAGCTGTGTGTAAGCTTCTTCTCACTCAGCCATAACCTGCTACGGCACGCAAGCTGATTTGCAGTGGCACTCACACTGCCCAGGTCCTGGCCACCGGTACGGGGGGCTCTGCATTTTAATTTAATTTTAAATGAAGCTTCTTAAACATTTTAAAAACCTTATTTACTTTACATACAACAATAGTTTAGTTATAGAAAGAGACCTTCTAAAAACGTTAAAATGTATTACTGGCACACGAAACCTTAAATTAGAGTGAATAAATGAAGACTCGGCACACCACTTCTGAAAGGTTGCCGACCCCTGTTCTATACTGTACCTGCTATTCCACTCCTGGGCCTGTCCTGAGTAGAGACTGCCAGTCATGTAAAACTAAAGAAAGTTCTTCAGTGGTTAACAAATCGACTGATATCTACCAGGAATTTACATTCAGGAAACTAAACTCACATCTATTTTTACAATAAGCAGTCTTTTATCCTTGTCCATCAAATGTGATCAGCTAATGCATCAATATCAAGTAATGGTCCCGCTCTCTCTCCTAGGCATAGCTGCTATTGATTGTATTAAAGGATGACATCAGGAAGTATACTACATAAGATGCATAGGCTGTGAATGAAAAGAAATTTACTGTACTCTCCAAATGCTTTAAGAACAGGCTTGATCCTCTGCTGGTGTAAACCAATGTAGCTCCACTGAAGTCAAACAGAGCTACCCTGATTTCCACCAGCTTGAGTGTACAAGGAGTAGTAGTTATTAAAAATGTCTATTACCTGGGGCATGAAACAAAGGCAAAGGAGAATCCCAGGGAAGAAATTATGTCTCAGAGAATCACAGTCTCTTCCCTGTTTCCTCTCCTCTCCCTCTTCTGCACTCCTTGCTCCAGGGGAAGAGGATTGTATACAGTTCCTGTACCTTGGAATCCCAGATGTTTGGCCAGCACTTTAGAAAGCCAGAATCAAGGCTCCACCTGCCCACGCTCCACTGTCTTGCAGATGTCATGCACAGCCCACTCTCCACCCATCATGCCTGGAAGTGAGGTACAGCAAGGCTGCCTAGAGGAATGAGGGAGCTTATTCTCCTGTGTGGCTGTGCTATAGCCAGGCACAATCAGGCCCTTCATTTCCATTTTGCCATTGCATGATATCTGCACACTCCTTTACAATGCTAAGACAAAGATGGCATGCATCACCAAGGCATGAACAAGTGAGAGGCTCAATTCAAGAGGTGAGGAAACAGTCAAATAATGAGTTTGTTCAATTAAAATTTCACATTTTCCTAAATGCAAATGTACGTTACAAAGGAGGGTAAAATAGTAAAAAATAGCTTTTCATTAACTAGATTGGTGCAAACAAGTCCTCTTTGTCATGTGATTTTTAGAATATCACTGGAAAATTAAGCCCAGCTACATTCATGAAAGGTTAACAAGTGTAACCCACTGGTTACTCTGTTACATGTCCTCTTCTGTGCCTCATTCACTGAGGATGTGCGTCTGTTACAACTCTCACATCTTCTGTGGATCGGGCACAGAATGGGACATAACGCAAAGTGACTAGTGTACTACATTGCTCAGTCCAGAAGTAGTATTTAATCTTGTCCTGACCATTTGAGGCTCACAGCAGTGTGAATCCCAGACAAGACACCACTAATGCTGACTGCCATCTTGGCTCACACCACAGATTGAACCAGGGACCCTCAGAGTTAGAGGACTGAATCTCAGCAGCCCAGCCATATTCAGGGAAGGTGAAAAATGGCAGTAGAATCTTGCCTTTCGTCACGTAAAGCCTGGCAAAGTCTGCAATATTGAACAGGGTGGTTGTGTTTCGTCTCTTTTTAAATTGTTTGAGAGTGAATTAAGGTATCATTCACCACAGACAGCAATACAAAACTTCCCCTCGGTGCCCTGCCTGGAGGTGCCTCAACCTGGACCACTAGAGGGATGAGAGGAGTCCAGTGTGCGTAATCAGACCTTTCAGTCTATGGCTGCTAATTAGAAACCCTTACGTTACTTTTAACAGTCCTCCTGGAATTCAGAGCCCGCTTGGACGGTAGACAGCAGTCCTGTAGGAAATGGACAGATGATAGAAATTGCCATATTGGATCAAACTCATGGGTCCATCTACAGCAGTGTCCCATCCCTGACAGTGGCCAGCAGCAGACACTTCAGAGGAAGGTGCAAGAAATCCTGCAGTCATATAGACTCATGTGGTTTCCTGAGGGATAATTTCAGCTGGTAAAAATTCAATGACTTTTGACCCAGGCAGTTTTTAAACTAGTGACCTAATGGCACAAAGGCCTATGTTCCACTGTTAATTATCTGAACCATCCAATCCTTCATTTAAATAGTACATTAAAAAAATTTATACTATAGACTGTGTTAAGCCTGAAGGAATCCTCAGGTGAAGAGGCAGAAGGCTAGCGATATGGAGCTATCACATTGATTTTTTTTTTAAGAAGCTGCCAGTTCTGCCCCTTCATATCAGCTCACTGACTTCTGCATTTTAAGAGTCACTGAAATTCTGTTCAGTAGTGATGTGGTTTGCAAATTATTTGCCAGTCAAGCCCTAATCCCTTACAACAAATTGGAGAAAGGATTTGGCGTTTAACGTGTATAGACAAGCTAAACATGGTAGTTAATATGGAGCCCATCTGCCTGATTCTCCTGTCACTTACAGTTTTGTACCAATGCAACTATTAAGTTCAACAGTTACTCCTGATTTCATAGGTGCTGGAACTAGGAGTGCTGCTGGTGCTGCCACACTCCCTGGCTTGAAGTAGTTTCCATCATATACAGAATTTACCATTTGGTTTAGTGGCTCTCAGCTCCCCACTTGTTCCAGCACCCCTGCCTGATTTACCTTGGTATACGTGAATGGAGAACCTGTCCCATAGATTCAAGATCATGCAGAATGGCAGGATAATCTCTATGTGGGTATTGGTGTTAAAGTGTTGTGAAAGGGGAGTGTGAGTTTGACTGAATGAACTCCCTGGTGACTAGATGAGAGAATGTCAAATCATTGTACACACCACTTACTATTTCTCATAGTTTCTGTTATCTTGTCCTCCCACACCTTCCTCCACCTGTTTGTTTCATTCATCTTTTCACCTTGTCAAGACTGTAAGCGTTTCAGGGCAGGAACAGTCTCTTCATTACTAAGTGGTATAGCCCTTAGCACAGTGGCCCAGAAGGTACTATTGTAATACAATAAACAAACAGTAGTCTGGATCGGAATAAATACAGGTAAATGTCAATATTTTGGAAGTTTAATGAGTATGTGTTGGTGTGCATGGTAGGGAAGAAGAATTGAGTAGGTGTATATATACATATATGTCAATGAAAGTGATTTATCCTAGGGAAGCTGCTTGTGGTGTGATGTGAAGTAAATGAATCAATATGAGCAGTTTGTACTTGGAGAATGGTATGCAGGATTTTTATATGTAGTGGCTGTGACCCAAGGACCTCTTGATGCCTACTGGCAGAGGGCATAAGGGGTGCATAAGGGTTATAAGAATCCCCTGGGTCTAATATCTGTATAACTAGTTCACCAAAGAATGTCATGTAAGGTTTCTAATGAAAGCCTGTGTCACAATGGTCATCATAATCGTTGTGAGATGTATGTATGGAAAATTAGTATATACACACAACTCTCCACTCAAGATTGTGTTCTCTGGGACTGACAGTTAAGACAGGTCACCAAAATGTAATCCACATATTTCTGTCAGGCAGGTGACCACCCTGGCTGGTCATGTGCAAAATTTAGTATTTTATGGTTCACAGTAGACATTAGGAGTGGCAAGAAAAACAAAGACAACAGGAGTTAGCCTGTTTAGGTATAAGGCAATGAACTTTTGAAACTATATCTGGGGTACAGATGAGCCCTCAGGAACTCCTTCAGTCTCAGGACAAGTTGCCAGCAGGCTTGATTTTATGAGAAGGGATTTCAGCCAAACTGGTTGGAAACACTGGGGAGAAGGACATGGGATAAGCTATCTTGTAGTACAGTGGTTTTCTATCTTTTTTCATTTGTGAACCCCTAAACATTTTCAAATGGAGGTGCAGACCCCTTTGGAAATCTTAGACATAGTCTGCTGACCCCCAGGGGTCCGCAGACCACAGGTTGACAAAACACTCTTGCAGGAGATAGGGGAATGCCTTGAGTACATTTAGGCTCTAGGCATCATGTTAAGGTTTTGTTTTATATGCAGCTATTTGTTTCCAATATTCTTACTCTGAGGCCAAGTCTGCATTCAAAAGCGAAGTCGACCCAGGAAAAATCTATACCCCTGAGCAATGTAGTTAAGCCGACCTAACCTCCAATGTAGACAGCGTTTGGTCAACAGAAGAATTCTCCTGTCAACCTAGCTGCTGCGTTTTGGGGAAGTGGATTAACTACATCGATGGGAGAACTCCTCCTGTTTCTGTAGGATGCGTCTACACTGAAGCACTATAATGGCACAGGCGTAGCACTGCAGCTGTACCTCTGTAACATTCAAGTGTAGACAGGCCCCTCCATCACTTGAATCTGTTTTTTGATAATAAACTTATTCTTCTTTTCACTACATATAAAGTGCTGTGTGTTAAGTAAACTTGTGATCCTCTGTTGAATTTTATAATCTAATCCGTATTATTCCTTTGGGAATAGTGGCACTAAGAGTTCTGTGAGTGGGATAGAGGCTGAGCACTCCAGAGGGAAGCTAGGCAGACTTCGGGGTCGGGGTGTGAGCCTGCCACTGACCGGGCACACACACAGCGATGCCTGCAGAGGCCTAGAAGGTAACGCTTGTGTTGCCAGAGGCTGATGGCTTCAGGAAGCTGATCCACAGCATGTACAGATAAGACCTCCTCACAGCAAGGGCCGGTGGTGTCGAGGTACCTCACAACCCTGGCTATGCCAGGAAAGCCTGACAGTAGTGGACTTCAAACAGTGGGGATTAGATAAATTGACTGTGATAGTGGAGAGAGAAGAACTGTTACAATCTTTGTAAATAATTTGTGAAAAAGTTAATTAACATTGAGTCATGCAGGTATTTTGTGCCCTTTGTACACATTTTAATTTATCCAGTCTACAAGAATAGACTGGAGAAGTAGAATAAAAATTAACTGAAATTTTTAGATTAAAGAAAAGGTGTCAGAGAAATCCTGATCAGTTAGAGGAGCATAATGTATTGAAGGTTTGTGTAACGTATGAATTGCAGGGGTTTTTATTGTGTCATTTTCTGTTGTCAGGCAGTAAAAGTGGCTTCCAGTTATCTCCTGTCCTGCCCTCTTGTGGACTCTGAAAAAAAGAAAATGAGGTGTTTTTTGCAGTTCTGCTTGAATTTTTGTGGTTCAGATGTTACCTAATCTGTAATCTTATCCTCCTCCTCTTCTGTGTGCTATGCTGTAGAAATATGAGAGGAGGCTGGTGGCTAACAATTTATTATGAGGAAAACAGAAGTTCATTTGAGGACAACCAAAAAAAGTAACTAGCAGCTGAGAGTTACAAAGTCTTTTGTAAGGGACTCATTTTTAAAGTATATTTCATCAAGTTTAGGATGGAGGCTATGGAAGCTCACACTTCAATGTTGTCTCTAGTTCTTCTCCTTCTAACAGGACTTCAAGAAAATACTATCCTACCTCTCATTTGATAGGAAGTAAAAGATGAATAGGAATGTAGGTTAAAACATTGTAACTAATGGATAATATTAACAGATAAGGCAATAAACATTTTTGAGTGATTAAGAAGTAGTATGAAGCTAGCGTTAAGTGTAATTTTTTTTCAGCTACAAAGGGCAAACTTTTTCTGTTTCAAAATATGAAATTCAGGACATAGCATATTGTGATCCTGTTCTACGTTCTTAGTCCCAGATCTTCAAAGGTATTTTAGGCTCCTAACTTCCATTGATTTCAGTAGAAGTTAGGAGCCTAAAGACCTCCGTGGATCTGGGTCCTAAAGCCTTATTTTTCCTTCATATTCTCTGTGCAACTCTATTAACTAAAATATAAGGGTTGCATTTTCTAAACTGGACTGTAATTTTGGGTGCCCACTTGAGCTAGATGTCCAAAGTGCTGAGCACTTACAGCTCCCATTTACTTCAGGTAGATCTACAGATATTCAACACCCATAAAAACCAGACTGGGCAAGGGTCTCCCAAGTGCTCATCAAAACAAGAGCCTTTTGGGTGGTGGAAAGCCCTTCCCCAAGCCGGGGAAGATAGAGAAGAAACTCTGCAAGGAGACCTGCAGGGTCTCCCCAACCCTCATCCCCGTGTGGGTGTTTTCATGGGAGGAGATGTTCTGGACCAAGTATACTCATGTCCAGTAATATAACTTCACCGGTAATTGCAGATTGAAAGTTATTCATTTTAGTAACATTGCAGGTGCTACCACAGTCATTTTAGATCATTTTACATTTTTAAATTATTGTATTGATTGTTAGCAATGGGCCAAAACCAGAAGTGGGGGAAGGAAAATGCTACCAGAACTGTTATAACTGTTTCTTGTATCCATGACCACCGATTCTGTGTTCCTTATTTTCTGAGTGCCCAACTTGAGACCACCTGGGCCCAACTGGTTAAAGTGCTGAGCTGTGTTCTGAACATATGAAGTGCTATAAAAATGGTAATTATTTTGAAAAACCAGCTCCAAGGCAGCAGACACTTTGGCCTTAATCTTTATGCCTATGTGCCTTAGTTTCCCATCTCTAAAATGGAGATAATACCACCTTCTCTCACTGGGTTGTGATGATAAACTCCTTAAGCAGAAAGCCATGAGATCTTCAGTGACAGCAAGCGATCAAGACCTCTGCGTTCTATTTCATGCAGGAGATTTCCTTACAAGAAGCAATGCGAGACCAGCACCATACTAGGGCAATAATTCTGGGGTGCCACCTACAGAAAGCCCAGTACCCCTAAGTGGTGTGGTAATGGTAACTGGAAGTCTTTCATTAAAATATCAACCTGGTCTGACTCTGCTTGAGAGCTAGTGGAGCTGCAATAGAAACAGGTGTGGCTGCAGACAACTCTAGATAGTTTTTAAACCATATTAATCCATAGGAAAGAACTAAAAATGGTAACAGGGTGGGGAGGGTTAACTGCTGTTGAAAAGCTGGGGGGGGAACCCTGATATTTACTGAGGGAAAAGATGGGTTAGAAGAGATATAACTGACATTGTTAAAATGTTAAAGGGGTTTGTGAGATCAAACATGGAATCTTTTTGAGCTGATGCTAAATCCCAGGATTTGGAGACCTGAATTTTAGAATAAAGAAACAGCAGCAGAGGAGAGAATTTAAACATGCCATTTTGCATAGAGATTAAGCTAAAACCGATTCACAAACTAGATAAGTAATTAGAAAGGTGCAAACCCTGCCTCCATCTGCAAAGGTGAGAAGGGAGTTTGTGGAACTGCACAAGTTTGGGGTGGAGAGGCAAGTTTAGGGGCACTGCAACCAGGGCCGGCTCTGACTTTTTGGCTGCCTCAAGCAAAAAAAACGGGGCAGCCAGAATGGCAAAGCAAAAAAAGAAAAAAAAAAACCTGCAGCGGCTAGCGGGTGGGAGGTGGTGGGCGCGGGCAGGAGAGAGAGAGAAGGGGGGCAGCCAGGGCTACAGTGGGGCACTACCACGCGGCCCCTCCCGCCACGCAGTGCCGCGTGCCAGGAGGGCTCCGCTCCGGTCGGCGGGGAGGGAACGATGCGGACTTCCCTGCCAGGCTTGCTGCAGGGTGCTCCCGTCCTCCATGCCGCCGCCCCCTACAGGGCGACCGGAGCAGAACAAAAAAAACCGGCCGTGCCGCCCTATGATTGGGCGGAATGCCGCCTGCTGCCCCAAGCACCAGCTTGCTCGGCTGGTGCCTGGAGCCAGCCCTGACTGCAACATGGAGCCACTTAAATGGATGGCTTTCTGTGCACTGATATATATGGACAGGCCAGAAAATCCACCTCTGTTTGGATCCTCCCTGTCTTTGCCCTCGTTCCTGGGCAAGCCGGAGCTTGCTAGGTCTGCAGAGACTACTTTAGCCATTAGACTGGACAAGGAGTCGCCGAGCAACTCAGAATCCCTCCACCCCATTCTGTGCCGCAGGAGCATTCTCCTTCATTGTTCCCCAGTACCCAGTCTAGTTACTTGGCCTGGGCAAGGGTCTCCCAAGTGCTCATCAAAACAAGAGCCTTTTGGGTGGTGGAAAGCCCTTCCCCAAGCCGGGGAAGATAGAGAAGAAACTCTGCAAGGAGACCTGCAGGGTCTCCCCAACCCTCATCCCCGTGTGGGTGTTTTCATGGGAGGAGATGTTCTGGACCAAGTATACTCATGTCCAGTAATATAACTTCACCGGTAATTGCAGATTGAAAGTTATTCATTTTAGTAACATTGCAGGTGCTACCACAGTCATTTTAGATCATTTTACATTTTTAAATTATTGTATTGATTGTTAGCAATGGGCCAAAACCAGAAGTGGGGGAAGGAAAANCAGCCGTGTTAGTCTGTATCCGCAAAAAGAAGAACAGGAGTACTTGTGGCACCTTAGAGACTAACAAATTTATTAGAGCATAAGCTTTCGTGGACTACAGCCCACTTCTTCGGGGCTGTAGTCCACGAAAGCTTATGCTCTAATAAATTTGTTAGTCTCTAAGGTGCCACAAGTACTCCTGTTCTTCTTCTCACTGGGTTGTGATGATAAACTCACTTTTTGAAATGTATAGAGGATATGGTGTTGAGTGCCATAAAAGAGCCCATGAGAAAATTAATAATTCTGCATTTAGTGCACAATTTGGACAGAATGCAGTAGATAAGGCATGGAACCACACATTGAATGTTATGGTTCAAAAGAAATATGGGGGATGACTGCATGTTTGGCAATAGGATATGGAGTCCGTTATATCTAGATGTACGGTTCAGATGCAGGATGGTGACCTCTGATGGCTGTTTGGCAAGATTATATATTACATAGAATGAACTGGTACTCAGTTCAGTTCATAGAAGTCCACATCATAAAAACCTGTATCTGGCACTAGTCAGAATTTACCACCCACCCAGTCGTCTCACTGGGGCCAAGGATCAAATGGGTACAGAGACTGAATTCCCTTCTCAGTCATAGGGTAGTTCCTTGGGTTGGCGCACGTAGGCAGCCTAATAGAAGTTTACCCTACATTTGCCCACAGCTTATTTGTCTGTGAATCTAATATACATTTTAGGTATTTTCACCATGACATATAGGTGTATGCAGAATCAGCTAGAGTTCAGAGGCTAAGAATTGTAAAAATTAAAGAGACACAAAGCCAGATCCCCATTTATCAACAATTAGAAGAAGGAACAAATAATAAAAATAAAATCTGACACAATCCATACCTCCAACCTGGGGTCCATTACTAGCCATTTGCTGTAGTACTGCTAGCTTGTCCTTCATCAGTGTCTGAGCCAAACTGCCGTCTTGCTGCTAATCTCTTCTTTTATATCCTGGAGGAGGTTCCCAGCCTGCCCTGCTTTTAAAGGGATAGCACCCTTTCCACACACAGTATGGTACTTATTCTTTGCATCTTTCACAAGCACAACATTCAGTAATAGCCAGATCCTGGTTATCCTAATGTCACTTGGCAAAACTACCATTGATCAGTGTCTCCACTTGGTCCTGAATTACTTAGATTTTATTTTTAAATATTCAGTGATTTCAGTGGTATTATGCATATTTTAATGTTAAACACATGCATAAATCTTTGTGGAATCAAGGCTACTGATCAGACTTAAGACACCGAAAATATTACAGTTCATGGACCTAATCATGCAAACACATACGTACATATAACTTTTTACTATGTATTTGTATTACGGTAGTGCTAAGAGGCCCTATTGGGGTCCCATTGTACTAAGTGCTGTATTTACAGTTCCTCTCCCAAATAACTTACTGTTTAAAAAAAGACAAGGCAGACAGCGAGTAGAATTACCATTTTAGATATGGTAAACAGAGGCAGAAGGAGATTATGTAACTTGCCCAGCATCACACAGGAAGTCTGTGGCATAGCCAGGAATTAAACTGATATCTTCTGAGTGCTAGGCCAGAGCTTAAACTACAAGACCTATCCTTTCTTGTAACTCCAGTGGACTTGCTAAATTTTATGCACATGAGTATGTGCTTAAGTGATGGCAGGATTGGGGCCTAAATAAAAGACGATACGGGGGAACAGTTCTGGAGGATGATCTGGGAGTTAATAATAAGAGGGAAGTATTTCCTAAAGGAGGTGTGCGGGGAGGGAGGAGGATAAGGATAGTTTTCAAGGCGAGAGGGAGAGAAGTGTAAGAGAACAGGCAGCTGGATAGAAGTAGGAAGATAGAAGTTACAAAACCAAAAGTGGGAGAATGAAATGAAGAGCTGGGTAAGGCAGGAGAATTGGGATGCCAAGAGAGAGCAGGAGAAGGTGGTCAAGGGAATGAGATGTAAGCAATGACATAAATGAATCTGTATCTCTATTGTTAGGAACTGTGTTCTGGAACTTCCTATGCTTTAGAGGAGTTGGTGCAAGAGTTATTTCTTCAGACTCTTCCTACCAAGACTGGTCTGTCTTTAAGAGAATGTGAACTTCTAAAAGAAGAATGTCAGGAGAATTTGATCCTTCAGTTAGAGAAATGGGACAGCTGTAGACAAAAGCAGTGGAAGCTCTTCCAAGAACAACTGCAACAAGAAAGACAGGTATGGATTAAAAAATTGTGGCAGGTATCAAAATTCTCAAATCACAAACTATTTCACACTTATAGTCCGTTACAACTAGTTTTTCAATGTTCTCGATTTAACCACTTGTTTGGGCTTTCACTTTGTGCTGTCCTTTTAAAATGTATTAATGGTCCTGCTTGATTATATAGCACGTCTTGATATAATTTACATATGTAGTAGTCACACAATACTACCTTGCAGTGATCTCATCTGCTGATTAAATAAATGTAATCCAGTGAAATTATTTTCCCAAATTGGATAAAAATTAAGGTATTGATTGGTAGTAATTAGCAAATCAGCTGCCACAAGGTGGTTAAGAAACTGTTTTCCACAACCATTCTTATGGGTTCCTCCATGAAAAATGATATATCTGTGAGACCATATTAAGTGTCCTACTAAAGCTAGTTCTGTGATTTACCATACAGTGGTTTTACATTCATTTAGAAAACTTGAGAATATAAAAAGCTTAAACAATAAATTAAAGAAAGTTCCTAAGTATGCTCCACCCGCCTTTTCTATGGTTTTGAGGTTTTCCGTGTGCCTCTCTTGTGGTGATTTTAATCTTTCCTTTCATCGGAGAGTGGAACATGTAGCTAGCCTGTTATTTCAACTGTTCTCAAAAATAGTTATTTTAGTCACCTATTCTGTTTCTGTGTTGCACAAACATTTGGAACTCCAAAATGTTAAAATACATTAAAGTTAGACTCCAATTCTGCAAATGCTTAAGTTAGCTTTTGAGGGTGGAAGCTGAAATGCTAGAAGAAGGGTACTTATGCAAATCCCATATTTCCCTACCTTTCTTGACATTATAAAACCTGTTCTACCCTTTAATTATATATTGGAGAAAGTCTCTTAAAAATAAAGCCAGTACTGAACTGCACTCCATTTGACAGAAAGACCCAGTCATTGGAAGCTTTTGAAAGGGTCATCTCTGCTCTTTGAATGAAAGGTAATCTAGTCCTGGGCAACATACATGTTTGAAGTCAATGAAGCGACAAAGGAATTAGGATTTAATCCAAACCCCAGTGAACTCGATGAGAGCCTTTCCATTGATTTGAGGAAGCTTTGGTTTAGGCCCACTATGAACAGAAAAGGAGGTGGGAGTTTGAACTCAGGGACTGAGATTTAATGAGCCAGATTTCCCTCTAGTTGGATGGATCCCAGCCCAAGAAGAGTTGCAACACAGAAGTGCCACCAAACAGCTATGCATGGTCAGGAAAAACAAATGTTTGAAAGTGGTGGCCAGAAATGGAAAATCAAGACAAGGTGGCATTCTAGCCAGGAATAAGTGGGAGAGCAAGGAAATTCAGAGTTGTAAGTGGGAGAGGAAAGAAAAAAGGAAATTAGAAAATGGAGCAGAGGAGGAGGGAGAGAAGAGCTACAAGGGGAAAACAAAGAAAGTGATGGAGAAAGAACAAATAGTCTGGAATCCCTTCATAATGATGCCATTTAGGCACCCACAATCGTAATACCACTGGCATTTATTGACTAGAGAGCTAAGAAGGTAGTTCCATTAGCTCGTCTCTAAAGATCTGAAATTAGCTAGTGATAAAATGTACTGAGATATCAAGCTTGCTCTCCAAACTGCCTTATTTCAAAGTCATTTATACTTATCCTCCATGATGTAGGGGCCTCCAGCACATCTTCAGAATAACTGTATCTGTGTGGAGCATGTGTATGTGTCACTGCATGGTGAAGAGAACATTACATATCCTCCTCAGGGCTGGTCTACACTACAGCAGAGATCGATGCTCTGAGGTCGATCCACCAGCGGTCGATTTAGTGGGTCTAGTAAAGACCCACCAAATTGACTGCAGATCACTCTCCAGTCGACCCCTTTACTCTACCCCCAACAAGAGTAAGGTAAGTCAACGGGAGATTTTCTCCCATCAACCCCCCATGGTGTAGACCCCATGGTAACTTGACCTAAGTTATGTCGATTCCAGCTACATTATTCATGCAGCTGGAGTTGCGTAGCGTAGGTCGACTTACCGCGGTAGTGTAGACATATCTAGCAGTGTTAACCCCACTGAGGCTAACGGCTGTTTAAACAGCACTATAAGACAGAATTCAGCAGCTATTCAGTTCAATCCCAAGCATGTATTCCAAATTTAAATGAGGCAGTTGAATAACCCTCCGGTTTTAGTGCATCGCAGCATTCATGATGGGATGGCCAAGTAAAGGATAATGTTTCATATATTTCTTTTTTAAAAGAATAAAGGCTTTAGCAGACAATTATGTTAATTATCATAAATTATAATATAGGAATAGCTATTATCTAATCATCACACCCCTCTCTAAAGTGCCATCATAATTGTACTGGTCATTTTTCTATGTAACACTTGTCTATCCAAAAGAGCTTTCATGAGGGCCTGTCCGAAATTGTGGAACAAACTTCCACACGAACTAAGGGCATATCTGCTTTGGGAAATGGACAGGCAGAAATGTACCAGTATAATTATACTGTTATAACTTGCTGGTATAACTGTCCATGTGGATGCTCTCTTCAAGATTTAGTGTCTTTTTTGTTGTTGATTTTATGTCTCATTGGAATTGGTTTAAACTAAAAGGCACTCAATCCCCAAAGAGAGCATCCACACAGGTAGGTGTACAGCAGAGCTTAGCAATATAATTATACCAGCATAGCTGTGCTGGTAAATTTCCCTAAGAACCATCGAAGACCTCACCATGTTCCACTCCAAGTGTAAGGTGCATATCTTCAACCTGTCTTCTCTGGTGTGCACGTTTAAAAAAACCGAAAAACAAAACCCAACCAAAACAAACATTTAACCGCACACACAATTCTTCCCCAAGGGCGAAGATGAGAATGAACCACACGACAAATGTTAGTCATGTCACTTAATGCCCTACTGGAAGACACTCAGCTACTACAGTGATGAGGATGGGATAGGAATCAATATATACATATACAATAGAATTTACATACATTTTAATTTACAAGGCATAATTATGTAGGGCACAAAGCTCTCATCTGCATTTTGAAGAAAGTAAGAGCATATGATCAACTATTCTACATAATTCGTTAGTCTCCATTTCCAGAGTACTTTTCCTAAGGGGCCTGCAGCTTTCTTATCAAGGTGATTCAAGATGCCTTTAACATGTAGCGGATTTTATTTTTCTTTGCACTCAGCGATTTAGAGCACATCTGGGATGGGAGTCCCTTTAGAAAAAATCCTCTTTATTTCATTGCTTTGTGGGGGTTTTAAGAGACATTTTGATAGTTTAATTTTGCCCTGCAACCTAGAGGACACAACAGGTGCAAATGGGAATAAATTAAGAATGAAAAGAAGTGATGAGCAATTTGCATTGTAGCCCCCTAGCTCACAACTTAGAGAAAATAAAGTTAAGGTCTGTGCACTAGTTATACACAGCCAGATGCTGGGCTTGGTTAACTGTGTTACTTGGCATTCAGTATGCATCACACACCATCTACAGGCTGGCGGAGCAACATCCTTTTCTATGTGCTAAAAATGTCAGCATCCTCTCCTCCTTTTTAAATTCCAGAGGGGAAATGGGGGCCGGGGGGGCGGGGAGAGGGGAAGAGAGAACATGCAAGTGAGCTCATAGCGGTGTTCAGTTAGCCATTGTGTCTGAGGTTAACTCACAAAATTGTATGGTTTTGGTTGCATAGTGGAGAGCTATTCCACTCTCTTGTTGGCAGAGAGCAGTGCCCACTGCTTCAGCAGATCACATAATTGGCCTGTTGCCAGGAAACAAAGCTGCAGCAAAACGTACAGAGACACAGGAGGAGGAAGGGGCTTCCATCAGTGAGCCTTCCGGATCCCTAGTTTGACTCCCACAAAGGTCAGAGTCTGCTTACGCAATCAATTTTGACATATGTGCATCTTATCTCCCTCTCTGAATCTGGCGGATGTTCAATATGTCACAGTGACTGAAATAGCTCTTCTTTTCAAGTAGTCTAGCATGCCTTTTAGTTACATTCCTCTCCAACCTCAATACTCCCACTTCAGTTATTGTTCCTGTATTGAGAGTGGTCTGTAGTGGTTAGAACGGGATGAGGAATCAGAGCTTTTAAGTTCCAGTCCAGCCGCTGACCCTCAGTACCAGAATCACCCAGCCCTCCCACTGTACCTCAGTTTACCCATCCATAAGCTGGGTATAACACTGACCTGTGAGATTTTAATAGTATTTAGGGCCAAACTGAACCACTTAGACACAGTTATGTACTGAAGGGGAAGTGCTGTGGCATGCCACCTCAGGAGAGTTCAGGGAAGGATTGTGCTTCAGGGGCATACAGTCCCTCCCCACACAGCCTGGTGCACAGGAGGATGGTATAGGCTGCACCAGCTTTCCTGATAGTCCCACCTTCTCTCTTCAGTGCTCCCAGTCTGCTTTTCAGGCTGGTACAAGGGCAAGGCCATGGAGTAACAAGCACACACTCAGGGACCATACTCAGGTGGTGGAAGTTAGAGCAGCCCCGTGGCATCTCTAACCTGTGCTGGGGCTTAGAGTCACACAGAGCCACTCTGAGAATGCGGGAACTGTAACCAGCTATAAGCGTTAACACCTTACACAGCTCCCTGGTGCAGCTGTGGAAGCTCAGTGCAGCAGAGAATCCAGTCTTCTCTCCAGGTCTTCCCTTTCAGTTTGCCTGACAAACACTTATCTGACTAGGGCCCAGATTCTCTCTTGACTTTGGATCTCGCTGTGCCACATCAGTAGTTCAAAGCAGCTCTGAAGAGGTGCATATAAGGGGAGACCCTCTGTAGGCATAGAGCCAGCACGTGACCCAGGAGAAAGGGAGGCTCCCTAGACTCCAGCAAGGCCCAGCTGCTGTCTTTGGCCATTGGCATAGTTTAAAGAAGCCTATATGTTGCTCTGGCCTGTAGATGGAGGCTGGATCAGACCAGTGCAGAGCTGACTGAGGATAGGAGTGCAAAGGAGACAACACGCTACCTTTGTGCACATGCCCTCTCAGTGGTACGTTCCTCTCTATTATGACCAAGGATCTGGGCCTATGTGACTAGTTCTTTATGCAAGCCTGTTTGCAAGGGTTTTCATTGAGAGGGAACCTTAGACACAGAACATATTTTTCAGCTTATTAACAGTCCTTGTTTCCAAGGAGTCACCACAGGAACCTTTATCCGTATTTATGATTCGATCTTGTGCTAGATGTTCTCTCAGTGAAAAATATGACTCACTCATTTTCTCTAAAGGGAAGTTTACTTAGCCTTATACACAATGTTGGTGCTCAACAAATAAACTGTAATGAATATATTTCCCTTCTTTATGATCATTCTGAGTCACTCGGCTTGCACCTGTCTGGAATGGACAAATTTGGCTTTTTGTTTGATTGCAAAAATAATAGTCTCTCTCCTTATTAAGTTAATCCACAAAATATTAGAGAATAAACTGGCATATAAACACCTAAAAACGACTTCTCTGTCAATAGCCAGGTATCCAAAAAGCAATGGCAAGAGAGCAGCCATTCACTGTCCATCTCTAAAATCCCTTTCTGAAAATTAAAAGTCTGCTCAGCTCTTCTCATCCGAACTGCTCAAAGAGAGAGAGCACACAATACATAGCACCGTGGAGAAGTTTTAGAAATGAAAGGGCTCTCTTGGGATATTCAGTTAGCTAGGAAACAACTGGTAGCCTTTTCACAACCCAAGGTGCAGTTCAGACCAGTAAGGGTTTGTGTCACTCCCTGCTCTGTAACACTGGCTGCTTTAACTGGTCTGGCTCACAGCCTGGACACCAGCAGACAACCGTGCAGTATCCGGAGTGTCTGTGTGCTGTACAACCCCGATTCAGTACACTGAACTCAGCAGCCTGCCTACAACACAACAGCTCTACACTGGTTTCCACCAGCTTTGGTTACACCTAGCAAGATGACCCCAAAACCCCCAGTCCCAAATTTTCCCAGAAACCTGTGTGATCTGCAACATCCGGCCCTTTCCTAGACCATTCAAAGAAATAATATGGTTTGTTTGCTCTGTTAAAGAGATAATACTCAGCAGCTTGCCACAGTCACTGGAGTTAACAATCACCTCCATTCAAACACAGCACTGGGTTGGTTTAGCCTAAAAGTAAACCAAGTTGATTAACAAAAGAACATAGGTTATGTGATGCAAAGTAAAAGAAATAAAGTTAGAGAGGGTTACAAACAAACAAAAAGTAAAAATGCGCTTTCTAATGGCTAAGATTTAACTCAGTAAGTTCAAGGTTGATTTCTTATGAATCTTTTCTTCCAGAACACTTCAACCCCATTGGTTAAAGCGCCCATCTTTCCCAGCTTGCAAGAGCTCTGGCCCCTTGTTCAGTGATGGATGCCAGGATGGCTTATTCTTTTTCCTTGAAACTTCCCAAACCTCACAGTTTTGTCCAGACGCTCGGGATGACCTCGTGCTGTTCTTCCCTTCCTGTAGACTTCCCATCCTCCATGTTTTGGGTCACAGTTTGGTTAATTTCATTGGAGACATGTAGATAGACAAGAGGGAAGGCAGCTGAGAGAAAACCTCTCTCTCTCTGTGTTTGGGCACAGATTTTAAAGCTTAATATCATTAATTATCTACATTTCCTCATATAGTATTAATACATATATTTCACGATGATATTGATCACCAGTGTGTCATTAGCTTCCAGAAAAGACCTTACTTGATCCACTTTTACAATACAGTAATATTGTATACAATCAGTTGATTTAGTTATTTGAAGTTTTTAGCCCCACCCCCACCCCAAGGCAGTCTCCCACACATGCAAGGATGATGGCTTAGTTTCCGTTTTATGTAAATATGCCTTCATTATCTGTGCCTGAGGACAATAGAATACACATTTTCTTTGTCTAAGACAGACTGGGCTTATGCACTGCTTGCCAAACGCATTTCAAGAACATAATTCTAGCACATACTTGTAACTCTTTGAATGTACCCTGTACTTACATCATGGAAGAATGTTAATGATCAGGGAGTTGTTAGTTTTCCAGTGGTATCTTACATGGCACCATTTAGCTACAGATTATGACAACAGTGTGTTACGTGTAGTGAGTATGTCAGTCCTGACACAAGCAGCTGATACAGAGTAGTGAACCGCAGGTAGGTCTGTGTCTCACCACCCTATCCATGAACAGAATGGCCCAAAGAGAGATATTGGTACAATTATTTTATTACAGGCATTTAGATGGAACCCATCTCTGTGGTATCCAAGGGCTTTATAAAGCTTAATTTGACACCTGCAGCTGCACCTGCTTGCAGCTTTACCAGTCAGCTACGAATCCAGGATTTCATCATTTTAGATGTCCTGGACAAATAGGTGCATCTTGCCAAATAGGTACCCTTCCAAAAGCTAGGTGGGCTCAGTAATGTCCACAAGGAGTGAATATCAGATAGGAAGACCCAGTATCAAGCTTTACCATCAGCACCTGCAAGCGTCTCACCTTGTGGTAGGGTCCAATTCTCTGCTGGAGTTAATGGGCTCAGCTCTCTCAACTTAAGTGGTGCGTTGTCCACTTACTCCAGCAGAAAATGTGCTGGATGAGCACAGATCACAAAGTGGATGGGAGGCAGTTCTTGAGATGACATCTTGAGATAAAACTTTAAATTAACTTTAAGTCTCTCTCTCAGCCTAACTAGTACCTTGAATTTCACCCAACAGTCATTTGGCTCCAGTGCAGCCTAAAAACATAATGCTTCAGCCTTCAGTAATAGAAGCGCTTAGGGCATACGTGCCCATATCGTTATAGGTTTAGTGCTGGCAGTATTGTTAGCGCAGCACAAAATGAAGTTAAGGACAGTCCCTGCCCCAAAATGTTTACAGTCTAAAAGACAGATATATTGATCAAACATGCTGCGTTGGGAGAGCCAGGGGAGGAGAGTTAATTGAAATTTTATTTCACAAATGGGTAAATTGAGACACCAGCAGATTAAACTCCTTGTCCAAAGCTGCACAGTGGCTGAGTGGTAAAGTCGTAAATGGAATCTGTAAGTCCAGACCCCAATCACCTTTTCCAACCACTAGACAACATTATCTCCCTTACCTTGTGAACTGTATGGAATATGCAGTATTGTTATAGCCTGTCGGTCTCAGGATATTAGAGAGATAAGGTGGGGGAGGTAATAAAAGATATGGTCCAATAAAATATATTACCTCCCCCACCTGGTCTCTCTGTATGGAATATGGCATCTGATGCAAGATGACAACATTTTCACCCTGTTCAGGGAAAGTAAAAAACACACTGCCCTTCAGAAAGGGTCTTCGGGTATGATTTTATTCAGTGTTCCAAAAAAAAAAAAAAAAAAAAAACACGCCTTTGAAGCTCACAGACATCACTCATTAAAATATTATTGTGCCTGTTTGTTTGGTTTCCCTCTGCCAGACAAATGAAGAGACCACAAAGTCAAATCAATGGGAAGCACCTCTCAGCCCTGCCAAGGCCTACTGAAGTCTGTGCAAAGACTCCCAGTGTCTTCAATAAGCTTTGCATCAGTCCCATATGTATTGGAAAAAATACTACTGAACAGCATAGCTTGACAGCAGGGGCATCTGTAAATACTGCAGTGTGAATTCTGTATTTGAGAGCATGGAAATGAGGGTCTGTAACATTGTTCATAAACACATTACAGAATAAAAACCTAATTCATAGTATTGCACCATTTAAAAGTGATTAAAATGAGGAAATCTTAACATTGTGGGGTTTCCCCCTCTTCTCTTAGCTATGGACCAAGGAGTATGCTCTGTCTGCTGTGATGCAAAAACACCTGTCTGAGAAACATGAGAAGATTATCCAAGGTGTTTTAAGCCGATTAGGTGGCCTCAGTGAGGAGTGAGTATGGTCTTATCACTTTTAAGCAATGCTGTAAAACTGCAGGTGTAATGAAAAACTCTAGGATAATCCAGGCTTGGGTGGGGAGTGATGAAGAGGGGCTCTTCAATTATTCATACAGAGAGAGAATTACCATAGGTTTTAAATTGAATTAGCATTAATTTTTCCACTAGCTAAATCTGCAAAAATCCTATGATAAGGAAAAGCAGACATCCTCACTGTGTCATATTAATGCTTACTACTGATCATGATGGGTTACACATGGATCTTTCTTCCTGGTAGGACAATCTGTGGTTTGTCAAAGGGTTTGTTCTCAGTACATTTATTCTTTTTTCTGAATCACCCCTAACTTTGCACTCATAAATTTGCCTGCTACCTAGGAACTTGATTTCTTGGTCTCACTTTGTAGCAGGCCAGGGTCCCTGCTATACACCAACCATAGCCTCCCACAAGATGAAGTGCTCAGTTCACTGGTCTTCTCTTTTGACCTTTAATCCTTTCTGCTTTTAATCCGATACACAACTGTACATACCTGTTGATACCACTTACTTCTTCCTGCCCACTCTCTCTTCCTGACTTAATGAAGAAAACTACAACTTCCATCTCCTCTATTTCAGCTAAATGTCTCAGACAGATACAGTTCCTTTGGGCAGGAGTAGCCTTCTCAATCAACACAACTCCAGGTCTTCTGTCTATCTTTTTTCATTAAGTCACCAAGTGTCTTCATTGGACCATGACTTTGACATAGATTTCAGAGTAGCAAACATTCTCCTAGAGTATGCATGCAGATCTATCTATCACAGTCTCTGCAATATGCCACTGTATACCACAGTCTTGACACCACCTTTTGCATAAGTCCTTAGTATTTCTTTATTTCCTCTGACTATTCAATTCTTCTCCATGACTTCCATGTCCTGAATCTCCATTATGTTCACAAAGCTGATGCCACCCTTCTAACACACACTGTAGCTGCATGCCTACCTTGCCCCACATCCTCAGACAATTCCCTTAGCTCCCCATACATGTCAGGGGGTGGCTCAAAATTGCCCTCTGTTTCTTAAAATGTACCATGAACTTCCTCGCTCCCCTCCACTCGACTAACACTTGTCTCATCTCTGTCCCACCACACAGTACCATCACTGCTGGTGGCAAAAGAGTGCGCTGCAGCTCCTGAAATTTGGAATAACCTTCCCGTATATCCAGCTACATGCACTTTCCATCTCATTTCAAATGAAGAAATCTTTTACTCCACTATATAGACTTCTTAATTTCTTTGCCTCTTCTCCTTTTATTTTTTGCTTTTTACTTTGTCACTACAAAATTGGAAAATTGTCATAGTGACACCTGTACTGTATAACTCTGTAAAGCATTTTGGGAATATCATTTGTATGACAGCTTGCATCTGAAGAAGTGAGGTTCTTACCCACGAAAGCTTATGCTCCCAGTACTTCTGTTAGTCTCAAAGGTGCCACAGGACCCTCTGTTGCTATTTGTATGACAGACCCTGCATTGTATTTGTTGCAACTCTTTCATCTATGAGTCACGACCATCATTGTTGAACATAAATACGCAAAATAAAGTAGTTTGGTTGATAAATGGAGATTAAAAAGCCATGATCCCTTTCACAGGTCTGCTAAATACATATTTCGGAAACACAGGCTCTTGCTGTGTTCGGTTCTCAGAAGGTTAGCTGTCCGAAACGTCGCTATGGCTACTCTGACTCACATGAAAATGTCCCAGAAGAAAAGCTTGCTTCAGGAGCTAAGAGAACAACATACTCTGCAAAAGAGTTCCTCACACTGTCAAGATGAACACCAGTGGCAACTACAGAACGCAATGGTATTTATAGTTTCCTGACCATTTTCGCCAGAGTTCTTGCCTTGTATAATGTCTGGCATTGAAAGCAGTCTTAGGAGTCCCAAAAAATTAAAGAATGACAAGGAAAAGAAATAACCTCTATTCAAAAATTTACCCATCATTGACATGTAAAGTGCCTTAGCACAAGTATCATCGTTTCAATAGAAAATTATGGTTTCCTGCAGCCTTAGGTATACAAAGGACATCACTCCTCCTTTAACTGTAAGGCTACTTTAGCAAGAATAACAAAGATTTTTGTTTTTTATTTGATATGAAAGCAACAGTTGAAACATACAGTGCTAGCATGTAAAGGAAACAAGCCCATGCAACAAGATGAGAGAAATTCCCACCAGAGCAGCAAGTAATCATGCACTGTAAAGGCCCTTCGTTGGGGTAAAGGGTTCTTATGTCTCTCAACAGACCCAAAAATATGTTCTGTGGTGGTCGTTCACATCCACTCGAGAGGCTGGCCGTCTTCTCTTTTTCCTTCCCTAACTCAGCAACATCCTCTAGTTGATCTATTTTATGTATTTCTAGAGTTGATGGGAGTTAAATATATTCATGTTGAGTGTCTGCTTCCAGGAAAGAAGTATAGTTTGTATCTGCATGACCCTTCTGGAAGGTTAATCTTCAGTTCAGTTATGTTCTTATGTATACTTATTATAGATTTCAAATATCAACACTCCCATCAGGCACTCAGGTTAGTCCCCAACCCAGCCAACACTGCTGGATATATAAGGTTGAATTTCCTATGAAACACAATGTAGCTGTATGACCTATGGAGAGTGCCTTCAGAAGCTAACTTCACCTGTAGCAGATGAGTAGCTTCTGTGCAACTCAACCCTGGTCTTTCTTCAATTGCCTGCCTATTGTTTGACTCTGATCTTTCATTCCGGGCCTTAAGTAGGAGGGTCGGTAACTCTGTCTGCAACTAGATCCCAGTATAATTAGGATACCCATTTGGTATGGCTTTGTCCATCAAAGTAGTCCCTACTGAATGGAAGAGTCTTGGGTATTATAAATAATGCCTCAGATTAAAGATGAAAAAACAAACACATTTTTACTACATTCCTTCCATTTAACCTACCTCCCACTTGATACCCACATGGACACTGATCTGCAGCAGAGACTATGTTCTTCAGCAAGATAGATCTGGATAGATCAGATGCAGGGCATAAGGAGTGTTTTTTCATCCTTCCCCTCTTGTACTGCTCTGCAGAGGCCAGCCACAAACTGGCCCTCTAAAAAGGTGCCAAGAACAGCACTTTATGATTCCCCCTGCCACAGGAGAAAGGGGAAGGAGCTGACTAGCAAAAAAAAAAAAAAAAAAAAGACAAAATCCAAGAATGTTAAATGGGATCCTCCAAAACTAGAATCCAGAGCCCTTATATGAGTAAGGATGGGAGGGGAGAACTTAGATTGTCTGACTGAGAGTCTGTAAATGGTTTACTTTTACAGTATTTTTAAAAACTCATTTAAATTTGAGCATACACCATTTTAGATGTGCTGCCAGACAGCATAATGGGGGCAATGAATCTTCTAATTTAGTATAAAAATGTAAATGTCATTCAGGAAAACAGCAACACAAACCCAAAGTTCAACTATGATGAGATGACATTTGTGCCTTGTAAAAAAAACAAAACAAAAAAAAAAAACTGATAAATAAAATTCCTGTTGGCTTAACAAAAAAAAAGAATCAGAAACATCTGCCTGAATTATAAATAAAGATGTGTCAAAACAGTCCAGCATTAACATGGGCACCCTCACCTTGCAAAATACCTGTGGGTAGTTATAGTGCTACTCTCATTTCTTACTTTCCGTGAGGAATGTAGTTACTTGGCGCAGCTGCCAGATTAATTTTATTTTGTGGGAAGCTTAATCTCAAAATAAAAAGAGAAAGAAAAGCGTGTCCCACATTTCATTCTAAATAATATTTATTTGAAATGCAGTTTTCATGAACACTCTCTTCAATCTTGTTCCTGTTTTATCCCATCCTGCTCCCTTACTTACAGTAGTGTAGGTTTCAGAGCAGTGTCCAGGTTAGTTTGTATCAGCAAAAACTACGAGGAGTCCTTGTGGCACCTTAGAGACTAAAATTTATTGGGGCATAAGCTTTTGTGGGCTAAAACCCACTTCATCCGTGGGTTTTAGCCCATGAAAGCTTATGTCCCAATAAATTTTAGTCTCTAAGGTGCCACAAGGACTTCTCGTAGTTTTTTCATATTAGTGTGACATTTTGACTTGAAAGGACAAGATGTGTCACAGCATAAAGACTCAATCCGAAGGATTTGAAATCTGCTGTAATCATGGGACTCATCTGAATAACCTGAGCCCTACATGACATATTGTTTTTAAACACTGAACTATTTCTCCTGGAAGCTGTCTGCTACAACAACAGTACCTTGCACTTATTTAGCACTTTTCATCAGCAGATCTTCAAGCACTTTACAGAGGAGATCAGTATTAGGACTGGCTGGTAAACAATTCCATTTTGCAAAAAATTTCAAGGTTTCAAAATTTATTTTTGTTCCACTGCAGAACAAAAATTAGAGCTTCTGGAATTTTTCACAAAAGAACATGAGACAGAGACCAACCCCTCCCCACCACACACCTCCCCAGCCAGTAGCCTAGTAGTTAGAGCATTTACGTTGGATGTAGGAGACCAGGTTCAGCTCCCTGTTCTGCCAATTCAGAGTGGGTTGGTTTCTCTCTCTCTCCCCCCCACCTTCAGAAATTCCAGCCTGGAGCTAAGAAACTTCCTGAAGAAATTTTCATTGAAACCATCACATTTGCACAAAACATTTCAGTTTTGGCAAAACAACAGTTTTCAATAGAAAAGTCTTGCTGAAATTTTTTCAACCAGCTATAGTCAGTATCATTATCTCCATTTTACAGATGGAAAAACTGAGGCACAGAAGTGAAGAGACTTGCCCAAGGTCCCTCAGCAGTGAGCTATGCCATGTTATTTATGTGTTAGCTTTCTGTACGCTCACAGGTGGGTAGCACAGAGAATTTGCTTCAGAAATGTGGTCTTTTCAGTTCTTCCCATTTGGAGGGACTTCTTGGAATTCAACAAATCCCTAGTTTGCTGTGTGCAAGCAGCACCTGACCAGCTTCTGCCATCACTAATAGGTATCAATTAAGTAAATAGCATTTATAGCAGACAGAGTCAAGGGATATAGAAATAATTGCAGTGCCTGGAATATGTTCCTATCTACAAAGTCTTTTTACCTTACTTATTCTCTCTGGCTTTTACTGAATATATGTTTAAAATGTGCCTCATTTCCCCTCCCTCTCCTCCTGCTAGAGAAAACAGGTGTTTTGCATTAGTATTATCTTCTAAGACCTTACAATATACTGCCCTCATCACCATCTTATCTGAGTGCCTGAGCATAGTTCTTACTTAGTGCCTTGAACTTCAAAGGATCTCAAAGTAGTTTTTCAACTTTCCATATGAGAATTGCTTCATTCAAAATGCAGCTGCCTCTGGGGTGAAACGCGTCATCCATTTAACCATGCCTAGCAAAACTGAACAACAGTTTAGGACAACATGGAAAGAAAAACACAAAACAATTGAAACAGTGGTAAGCAATTGAAGTTACACAGATTGGAATAAAGCCAGGTCACTGAGGTTAACACACTAGCTGTTGAAAGCTTAGCTAGCAGAAGTAGTCAATACCTCAATTTCAAATCTTATCTCAAAGAGGACACCTTCAGCAGCACACTACCCCTAGTAGTACACATGATGAACATTCTAAATACACAACCACTCACCTATCTCTGGAGGGAGCCAGAAATGGGTACATATAGATATAGTCAAAGACAGCCTTGTTGCAAGGGTGAAAGGAATTTCCTTTAAAAACCACACATACAATAGGGTCACACAACTTCAATATAGCTATTAAGATCAACGGACTTATCTCAAGGATGTCTTTGTCTCCTAAAGAATCAAGAGTCTAACGCCGAGTTATTTGGCCATAAAGATATGTAGTGGAATGTTAGCTCTCTTATAGCTTTTATCTGATTACTAGGAATCTCACATTCTGGAAGAAGAGGAGAAGCTGGAGGAGGAAACTCAACAAACACGTTTGGAATTTCATCAGCAGTTAGTTGCAGAAATCCAAGAAGCTCTTCAGCTTGTGCAGCAGCATATGGAACAAGTGATTGGGCAGGCCTTGCTCCAGCATGCCCGGCAAGAAGCTGCTAAGCAAAGCTCTGAGGATGGAGAGGACTTCAAGGTATTTGATCAGTCCCTAATAGCCTTTTTAGGAAATACTTTAGTAATTTATTATCCAGCATAAGGAAGCATCACAAACAGAAGAACTACAACCTGTTATATGATTTTACAAATGCTGTATAGAAATACAGAGCTCTTCTGCTGACTCATCCTGGCAGCCAGACCAGGTCTTAGGCCCAACTCAAAAGTATAAGAGAGTTGAGAGCTCTCTCCAAGACAGAGAGAATTAGTATGGTTAGGAGCATTTTGGGACCACTGCCCATTTACAAGGAGTTGAAGGTTAATAAATACTATGAATTAGCAAACAGAATTATTGCCAAGTCAAGACAAAAATTGGTTAACCCATATTACAGTATATGGCAAAATTAAGCAGCGTCTCTTCTTATGGCTGTCAATTTACTGTACAATGAAAAATGGGAGAGCTGTGTGTGCATTGTAGTTCATTGGCAGTCTAGGACGGAATGGGTCATGGAGACTGAACCCCTCCAGATGAGGATTGAAGCATATTAGTAGGGAAGCTTGCACTGTCACTATTCGTGTTGTACTGTTCTGTGGATAAACAGAGTACCCTATTTTCCAGATCATCAGTCTGGCACATGTCACAAATACTAAATTCACAGACATGCACTTGCACACATGCACGCTCACCCTTCGAAGATTTCTGCATGTCTTCTAGTTTGCTTCTTAAGCAGACAGACATTTTAGTTCTTCCCTTAATAAATTAATAGCTACTTGTACTGTGTATTGCAGGAGAGACTGATAGAAGCAGCTGTAGAGAGTGTATATGTGACCAGCAATGGTGTCAATAGACTGGTGCAATGCTACTACCAGCAAATAGAAAAAATCATGGACGGGCATGAAAACAGAAAACTTCAACATCTGAAATCCTTTCAGGGTATGAAGAATAGCAGCAATTATGTGGTGTTAAGCTTTACTTTTGACAAATGCCATTAATGTATGTGTGCATATGTGACAGGGCCCCTCCTTTGCTACCTAGTGAACCTCACTGCCTGGCCAGTTCAGGTGGTTCTGCAGTCACAAATGTATACCAGGCTGTTTAGTTATGTAAGAGGGTACACTTAGCAAAAGATAAACTATGCAACATAGGCTTGTAGCAAGGACAGACTTCCCTGCAGCCCACCCAAGCTTCCTTGTCAGCCACCTTTGCTTCCTGTTTCCTCTCCTTATATTCTCCTCCCCCGCTGCGCATACACCCCCAATTACCTTGTTAACCCAGTGATTGCCACCCAGGTGCTCACAATCCCCTACCAGAAAGTATATAATTGCCCTCAGCTGGGCCTGCAGCCTTCCCCAGCCTGCAGCACCGTCAGTGGTCAGGGTGCTGCTGTTAGCACTCTGTCACCACGTATAAAGATCTTTAAACATAATAGAATGTAACAGTACTTCCCAAAGTAAATTGAATTTGTAGATCTGATTGCACCTTCAAAAACAATACAATGTGCTGGAAGTATAATAATTATAGGCTTTGGTTTCCAAAATGTTACCAGTTCATCAAACTAAGACCTTGGCTGTACCAGACAATGACCACCACCTACCATTCAGTTTTCTATGCTGAAGCATGTAATATAAGGTGTAGGAGCTCCAATGCATTTTAGAGACTGCATTGTTGAATGGGAGCCATGCAGTAAAGGGTCCCTGTATGTGTCATTCAGGGTCTCTCTTGAAGGCTTTGGCCCTGATTCAGCAGTGCATCCTTAGTTAGCTCTGAACTTAAAAACCTGCTTAAATCCCAGTGTCTTTGATGGGCCTAAGCAACTGGCTACAGTTAAGCATGTGCAAAAATATTTTCCTAACTAGAGTTGGATTTAAGCATATGACTAAATGCTTTGCTTAAGAAGGGCCTTGAATATCACTCATGACTGAGTGACAAAATATGGAGTGAGAGTTATGGCAGTTGCTCATTTAGAACATTTTGTTGTCTGTTTGGATAATATTAATGGTTCAACACATCAGTATTACTACTTACAAGCTGTGTGGGATTTAAATTTATAAGCAGCTGTTAAGAATGCGGTTTTGCTCTTTGATTGAAGATCCATACTTAGGGGGAAAATACTGTCATTGCATTACTTGACTATAAAACCTACTGGCATGATAGAGCAGAAATTTATTTATGTTGGTAATAAAAACAGGAGTGTATTAGACCCTCGATAATATGATCTAGACCTATGTGGCCCAAGACACACCCAGTGAAGAATCACAAATCAAGCAAAAACCAATCATGAATTACTAGAGTGAAAGAATATTGAAGACCCATGTGCCTTTACTGCTATTCATCTTAGGTTTTTAATAGCTATGAACCACTATTTCTCTTTTGTGATTCTTGTTTTCATTATGTTAAGAGACAGAATTGTATAGCACTTACATCTATCTTGTAACTCTTGCCACTAGCCATTAACTATAACCTGTCTGAGAAACTTCAAATTGGTGCATTTTCTTCAGATGCTGCCCTTTGACACAATGCTCGGGTTGAGCTAATCTACCAACCTTGCATATTACTTTAGCCACTCTTAGCCCTGTGACAGCTGCTTCTTGCTCCCTACCTCTTGTTTTGCTTTCTCCTTATCTTACTGTCTACTACAGGTCCAGCTGTGCCTGACGTACTGCTGGAAACAGCTGCCATCTCGTCCACTTGGAAGTCTGCCACACTATATTCAGGAGAGGATTGGGCTTGTATCACGTGCTCCCCTGTACTTAGGAAAACAAGGAGCCTGCTGCAGTGGTTAGCACAAGTGGTGCCTGTACTCTTCATTAAAGCATAAGATTAATACAGGGGTAGGCAACCTATGGCACGCGCGCCGAAGGTGGCACGCGAGCTGATTTTCAGTGGCACTCACACTGTCCGGGTCCTGGCCACTGGACCGGGGGGCTCTGCATTTTAAATTAATTTTAAATGAAGCTTCTTAAACAATTTAAAAACCTTATTTACTTTACATACAACAATAGTTTAGTTATATATTATAGACTTAGAGAAAGAGACCTTCTAAAAACGTTAAAATGTATTACTGGCACACAAAACCTTAAATTAGAGTGAATAAATGAAGATTCGGCACACCACTTCTGAAAGGTTGCCGACCCCTGGATTAATAAAACTAAACAGGTTTAGAAACCTGGGACTACATCCATTCCTTGTGCAAATTTCATTGACTTCAGTGTAGACTGAAAACCCAGAATGGATTAGGCCCTTGAGTTTAGCCAAGCTTGTTCTTGCTTTCTTCCTTACACCCTCAGAAAGAAATCAAAATGGGTATGCCTTGAAAACTTCACAACCTAGTTGTTAGCATGAAGGACTTGTGGCTAGCAGAAGTCTAGACTGTAAGCTGGGCTGAGTTCTATGACCTGTCACTTGAATTTCCTGTACATCACTCAGTCTGCTGGAAAAAGTGGATAAAATTAATAATGGCCTGAAAATTACCACCTGCATCCGAGCCTTTCTGGAAAAGTGAATTACAAAAAGACTGGCCAATTTTTCAACTGATTATAAAACAAATTACAGTAGCATAAGTATACACAGCAGGTGTATGTAAGATGTACTTTACACACTAAAACAACACTAACTTTGGAAAGACTGGGATTATATTGAATTGTGCTGATAAGAAAATTAAATTAATATATTGTCACAACTCAAAGTAAAAAATCACAGGATTTGTTATTTTGAGCAGAAGATTTTACAGAAATGTTATTTTAGCAGAAAGGACTGAAAATAACAGACTCAGAAAAAAACAAGAAGAAAATGAACAAACATTGAAAGAAAAAAGGAATCAAGGCACCCTGAACACGTCATCTGCAGTCCATCAAAGGTGAGAGCAGGCAGGAATATTACTTATTCTTGATATTTAACTCTTGTGAGTTGTTTCAGTTTTGTGAACTGAGCTGTGATTAAATAACAGACCACAAAAACTTGACATTCGTTTGTGTTCTGCCTTTAAAGAAAAAGGAAAGTGTAGTCTCAATTTATATGCATCTGACCTCAGAGAATTGCTCTGTCACTATTCAACATTTTGATGTTCATTAATCACAGTACATAAAGGATCACATAAGGCACTTGCTATCAGAACAGTTTTTAAAAAAAAAAAATTCAAGCCATGTACAACTTTTAAAAGTTCTTTGAAGTAAATATGACATTGAGACTGCTGCTTTCAGATACATCATATTCTGTCTAATCTGGTTAAAACACTGAAAGTATTCTTGTTCACTTTTGAGTAAATGTATACTGTAATTAAGATAAAATTAAGGGATCATGAATAACCTTATTTAAAATGCAAAGAAGAATACAATTAGCATCCTGTGCTTTCAAAGATACTGTATTATATTTAGGGCTAGATCCTCCAAATGGATCCAGGCCTTAGAGTATTAGTGTAGTTAATGGATTCTTATTCAATCAAAATCAATAATTTGCTACGTATGATTTTACACAACTAAGATCCTGATCCCAAAAGCACTTACTAACGGATGTACTGTTTACTAGAGTAAAAGGTTCCATTTTGCATGTGTTTGCAGGACTGGGCCCTAAGTCATGAAGTTTGTGAGATATTTGTTTTTGTAATCTTTTCTTTTCTGTACTATCTTCAAAAAGACCTGACTTAGCATGAGGAGTGACACAGACGGTTTCATTTTGACACATCAGCCAGGTTAAGCATTTGTACAGATATTCTGCTACCTCTAACTCACAGGAAATCATTGCTCAAGTCCCTGCTCTTCATCCTCATTTGTAATATTACTCTTTAGAAAGGAATCCATGCAACTAAGGGTTGTAGGAAAGATCTCACTGTCCATCACTCTCCCCAGCGGCGGCTCCAGGCACCTGCGCTCCAATCACGTGCCTGGGGCAGCAAGCCATGGGGGACACCCTGCTGGTCCCTGCGAGGGCAGCAGTCAGGCAGCCTTCGGCGGCATGCCTGCAGGAGGTCTACCGGGCCTGCGGATTCAGCGGCAGGTACACCAAAGCCGCGGGACCGGCGGACCTCCCACAGGCATAACACCAAAACCACGGGACCAGGGACCTCCCGCAGGCAAGCCGCCGAAGGTAGCCTGCCTGCCATGCTTGGGGCAGCAAAAAAGCTAGAGCTGTCCCTGGCCTTCGTCACTGGTTTTAGACATGAAACAATTCACCTCATTTCACAAAGTGTAGCTGTTGCTTACTTTATTACTTTCTTCATCATATATTTCATATAAAATACAATGAAGTCAACCTTAGTACAAGCAGAAGTACATAGTGATGGAGAATGTAGTTTTTTGTTAATCCGAAGTAATATCTTAAAAATTAATCATCAGCACTTGCTCCACACTTGTCATTGTGATTTCTTCTAAGGCCAAATCCTGGTTCTAAGGAAATCAGTGGGAAAGCTCCTATTCATACAAATGGAAAGACTCCCATTGATTTCACTGGTGGTTGGTTTAGGGCCTCAATTCAGTTGTTTCATTCCATGCTCAAAGAGCAATTAGAAAAAGCCAACATTCCATAAGCATTCAACATTAAAATGGGCCTCGATCAGTTGGTGGTGTATAGATGTATTTGAGAATGCTCTAGGACAGTGTTTCTCTCAACCTTTTTGTGCCGGCGACCCCTTTGGACTTAGAAAAACAATCATGACCCCTCCTCCTTTACTAAGGCTTGAAAAGTTAGGGGGCTGACGTGGCCCAACCCCTGCCACATGGGGGCTGTGACAGAAGCCACCCGAGCCCCACCTAAACCTGTCCCGCAACCCCCAGGTTGAGAAATACTGCTCTAGGAGATCAAAGGCACTAATAGTTCTCAGGAATCTCATGGGTGACTAATAGCACTAATATAATAACTGATTGGAGGAAAGAAGCATTTCAGATTCAGCTGAGTTACAGAAATTCCAGTTCTACTGTACTGATATTAATCTTTGGCCAGCAAACCAAGACACGCAAAGAATACATTTGCTAATAGAAGAACTGTTTGGCTCAGTCTCAACTAAGCTGTGTAATACCAAGAGTGAAATTCCTAATTCTTTTCTCTTTTAGCTGTGCTTCCACAAGTAAGTCCTCTTGGCACATGGATGATACAGGGAAAGACAAAAGAGCTGATTTGAAAAGACCATGCAGAATATAACATCATTTTTTATGTCAGCCTCTAATCGTAGAACATTACAAAAGAGGGCCTGATTCTTACCAAAAGACTATCCAAAGCCCCTGCAGTTTGGAGAGATACAAAAAAAGAAAAAAAAAAAACATATTCCATTTAGTGACTATGGAAGCTGTTAAAATTAATTGCTTTGGCAAAACTAATGTTTTTTTTTTTTTTTGTGGCTCTAAGGGGTGATTTTAATAGTCAGAGTGTCTCACTCTGTAAGAAACTTTCTAAATAGCACAAAAATAGATCTATTCTTTAGGTAAACTCACTAAACCCTCTTGAACTAGCCTGCTTTCCTTTACCAGGATGTTGTTACAACAACAAAAATTCTTGGCTCAGTTTGATGTGCAGCAGCAGTTTCGTCTGGACTCCCTAAAGCAGAAGATACTGGTATTGCGTCATCTAGAAACACAGCTTGAAAATCAGCTAAAGGTAAATCAAGGTAAAATAAGTTGCAGGTATAGCTAGCTGAGGACCTGCTCCTGCTGCCATTGAAGTCAGTGGCAAAACTTCTGAGAGGCTCCGGGGGCTTTTTCCAAAGCCCATTGAAGTCAACGGAAAAACATCCCATTGACTTTAGTAGACTGTGAACCAGGCTCTATACATTTGCAAAAGCCTTTTCAAGAACAGACCAAATAATGTGTTAAGTCCCATCCTCCTAAAGGGTATCCCATTAGTACAGAGAAGAACATTTGGTGAGTGGTTTTTATTTTAATGTGCATTTTTCTCGCCTCAAGTTTCCTCTAGAACCAGTTTTGAGCATGCCCACCCTATCAATGAGAGAACATTTCTGTCGTTTCTGCATTACTTTCTCTTTGCTGAGCAAAAGCAGAGGACATAGCCTTCTTATTACTACTACTAGTACATACTTGGGTTCACAGATGTGACCCTGGTGACTGCCTTGCTCTTCACACTTCTAGACCCACCTATCCTCTCCTTGAGTAGATTAGGATGGCCTGGAATCAAACTGTTTGAACTTTGTTAGCATTCTTCTCTTTTATAAAGTATCATAATATGTCTTCCTTTGTGTTCAGCAAGCAGAACAGGATTTCATCACTGAGCTAGCTGCATTGGCCCGAGTTCCCCTCACAGTGCGCAAGCAGCCTTTAAATAGGAGTGTACAATCAGGTTAGTATTGAGATGCTTGCTTACCTGGTTTTTTTAAAGCTTCATGCATGGTAAGGGGTTTGCAAATTATACACACCCCTACTTTTCTTATAAAATTGGCTCTGAAAACAGGCAATATGTTTAGCCAATTAAGATTCCAATCCAGGCTGATATGGGGCCTCAGATTTACATGCCAGCACTTTTACCCATTTACCATCCCCAGATCAGTATACTCAGAGGGGAAATAGAGAGAAAGGGATTTAAAAAATAAATGCTCTGGTGGACCTATCTGTTTAAATGGGTTGAACTATTTTTCTAACAAAGGGCCATCCTAGCTCTTTCAAACCCAAGACATTAGTTCGCTGGCTATACTCCTGTCTGACCACACTGGGAAGGATATTCTGAAAGGCACAAATGGCAGTGAGGCATCCATCTCGCACTGAAAGTCAATGGGAATTGAGGACATAACTGCCATTGGTACCTTTGAAAGCCTCCCCCTGAGTGGGAAGTGGTTCCAAGAGTTATCTGCCACTCCTAGCTGAGAGTGGTGGGTTTTCCTGCTGGGTTATAGCTGGTAAAAGATAGATGTAGGCACCAAATAAGAAGATTAAGGCCTTGGCTAGCTTAATTCTTCAACCCAGAATTACTTAGACACCTTCAGGATCCACTTCAGAAACACCTGACCATAAAGAAGGACTCCATTCACAGATTAAAGTTATTTGCAATCAAACAGGCCTTATTGGAACTGAATCACCCAGATTTCTCTCCCTGGATGGGGAGGAAGGAATAATCCTCTTTCATTCCCCACCAACAGCCTAAAAAAGTAAACTCCTATGAATAAGTACAATCATAGGGGCTATGCATGCTTACAGGAATTAACTGCAGCCTTAATTAATTCACTGTTTCAACTGACATGGACAAATTTGTTAAAATGACATCTAGTTTTGTGCCCACCATCAATTGTGGAGCCAAATCTGCAGGTGCAGTTAAATGAGTGTGCAACCTCCAGGTTGAAAATCCCTGACCTAGTTGATTTCAATCAGTTGCTGTAGTGATATATTTAGGGTCAGATTTCAGGTAGGACCACAAGTTCAATTGAGAGTCAATGGCACTAATATTCCTAATTAACTCATTTAGGCACTTTTGAACCCACCCTACCTCATCCCCATGCTATCATCCCTCCTTAACAATTGCTTGTCCCTGTGGGTGCCTTAACTATGAATGCAAAGTTGAGACCACACAAAAAATATGGACCATTAACATCAAAAGTTTGTCTACGTATTTCCTTAAAATTACAAAACAATTGCCTTTATTCTTTTGGTTGTAGCTCAGAGCAGTCTCCATTAGTTTGCTAATACACTTATCTGCTTAGAAACTACCTAATTGTGCTTTAAGATATTATGCCACATTCTAAAACATGTCAGCCTTTGGCAAGTGTGAAAAGAAAGACATGCCTACTGATGGTAAATCATAATCAAAAGAAGTTATCGTAGTGATTTTAAACTACATTTCCATGCCTTTTCAGGAAAAAGCCTAAAAACAAAAAGGAAGAACTCCCATTCCTGGGGAAAAGAGGATTCTGGTGACTTCAATGAAAAATGACCAGATGCCCCAGGAAGAGACTTCTGGATCAGTCAGGTATAACTGGAGCTAAAATGGATGCCTACTGAAAAGCATGTTTATAATAACTTGATAAAAAATCTGTTTCTCAAGAAAGTACATTGATCAGATAGAAAAAATATAGTATCTATATTCTTTCCTCTTCTTACCAATATTCGGGTTAAAGCGTGAACATACTCACTCTCCTCATCACCCTTTTTAAATGCAGGAAGAGCGTGTAAATTTGGCTCTCTAGTCTGTTTGTTTTTAATTTTCACTTTAATTTTAGATAGCAATAAGAAATTGTATGTTTCTGTCCAAGCTTGGTATTTCTAAGGTGTCTTTCACTGTTTCTTACACCTGAGGATAGAGTCACAGCTGGTGTAATTCAGCGTAGGCCTATTGAAGTCAGTGGAACTACAATGATTTACAATAGACAAAATCTGGCCACTAGTATCTAAATAGCCACTGCCTCGGTTTCCTGGACAAAAGCAGGTGCTGGTTGTTGGCTTCTGGAGGAGCAGAGCTGACAGCTTTTGCTATCAACATAATCACTATTTGAAACGTCTCCTAGGGTGCTAACTAGACAAGGAGAAAGAGGCTCAGACCTAAAACATGCCAGATGATTACTGGGGGGACAAGTCAAACTGGTTCACTGATGGCTGGGGCTTGATGTATTGAACCGTTCATTCTGACAGGCATTACAAATAGTTGCTTCTCAAGAACCATATGGAGCCTTTAGGAAGAGTATTTATCCCCTGAGTGACCATGGGCTGGGATTGCTTTTAGAAGATGGCTCTTGTCCCTGATAGCATGATTACTATGCTTTCTCACACACCACATTCCTTCAGCAAACAGAAGACATTTGTAGCATGGAGAAGAGTACAGGGCAGATCAATGTATATTTATCTTGTATGTTTTGGCAGGCTTTTAATAAGTCATTTGCAGCCAGAAAGTGAAAGCCTAATATTACAATGTAACAAATTCCCTTCTGTTATTAAAATGGAATCAGAGCCATGGAGAATTTTGGTCTAAAATTTTATTTTGTTGGGCTTGTTTTTTCTGTTTTTAATCAGAAACAAATTGCAGAGGCAGCATGAAACTGAAATTGATCAAGGGAAGAATTCAAAGATGCAGAAGAAGAGGTGCAACATGCAGTGAAAACAGTTCTCTGAATTGTCTGTCAGCCTGAATGTTGAGTCCCAAAGCATTTTTCTGGACAGACTAAACTACTGTAAATATTTACTGAGCAGGATCATTGGAGAACAAATAAGAACCTCATTAAAAACTAAGAAGCCTTATTCCACAATTGTGAAGCAGTATAAACAAAACTCCAACACATGGAGATACAGCATGTAGCCATCGTCCTTAAGCTGATAATGAAACATTCCCACTTGGTTCTGTACAAAAGAACAGGAAGCCAGCTCTGTCCACCAGCTAGAGCTCTGAGAAAGGTTTCCTTTTTGTGAAAAGTAGCTGGATTTGCAGAAAATCTCTAGCTCGCTGAAATCAAGAAAAAAAAGGCGGTGGGGGGACAGCACCTCCAAAAGGAGACCTTTTTAGAGCAGGGGGTGGGAGGGAGGGAGAATATTCTGACCCTTTGGCAAGCCAGGATCCAGGAATTAGAGTTCCAGATTGGCACAAAAACTTTGCATGGCGATGGGTCTCTTTTAGAAATCTGTGCCTTTAGGTTGAATAAAGATCTGAGAGTGGCCTCAAGCAAATTCAAGCCCATCATGTTGGGCAGTGATACAAGAAGGGGCCTCTTTCTGTCAGGGTAGGGATGGGAAATGAAGCCTGGAGAGAACAGACGTTAGATCTGAAAGGTCAAACTACAAAGTAAACAAAAATCATTTGTAAGTACTGACTGATAATAAGCAGTATTAGTTAACAGGAGACAGCATTAAAAATGAGGAGGAAACACAGCAAGGCCCTCATTGCAAAAGTACTGTCCACTGCAGTTCCCATTGAATTCTTCTGAAAAACCAGGCAAACATTTTCAAAAGAGAATGCAGAAGCAATGCACATTCACGACTCCAGCTGAAGTCAGATACTCAGGACCTATGAAAATCAGATGGAGACAATTGAAAACCTGACAAGTGTTTGAATATGAGATGCTAGATGAAAACTTAAATTTAGGGGAAACCTGTGACAAAGTGACTTGTTCCCATAGAAACTGAAGCAACTGACACTGTTACTAGAGAGGGCTCTGTTTGAGCAATAATAGTAGCCAGCATTCAAAGCAACAGGTATTTAAAGCCCATGGTTACTGAGGTGAGATGGCTGTTCATTAGGGCAGCAGAGCCCAACCTCTCTCATTGTAAGAAACAGAGCAGACACTGATGGCAAACGTTTCCTTTTACATTTCCTCCCGAAGTCCTTTCCTCATCCAGGGGTACTGCATTTATTTAGCAGAACCTAAGGCGCTCAGAGGCCCTTTCCACCTAGCATCTCAGGTCAGATGCATCTTTCTGAGTCATTAAACAGCAAGAAAAAAAAAAGCAAACAGTCTAAACCATCACTAAATCCCCCTCCTCTGTACAGGCCTTCTGGCATATTCTGCTGATCTCGCTAGGGCCTTTCCTAGCAAAGGCCAGAAGGCTATATACTTCCTGATGTGTAGGGCTAATTAACAAGGGCCATCTTCCAAGTACTCCTAAATGTTTAACCCCTGCTGGTCCTCGATACCACCCTGTAGTGTGTAGAGGGGGTAGTATGTTTTATTTCCAGGGACCAAATTATGGTGCTTTCACCATGGCTGGTTTCTCCCCCTGAACACCAAAAGAGCCATCACAGTAGCCTTTTTCAAAGACGAGGCCAGTATAGAAGTGTTCAGAATAGATAACTATAATTATAGTTACAGGTCCAGAGCCTCAGCTGGCGTAAATTGGTGTGTCACTCCATCAGAGTCAATGGAGCTATGCCACAGTCTGAGGATCTAGCATGATAATTAGGTAAAGGGTTGGGGCAATGGCACAGTGGACGTTATTAGTTAGACAAAGAGTGTTACTGTTATTGCAGGTGGTATTTCCACTTAGCTTCAATGTGAGCTCTTACCTTGAATGTCTGGGTTTTGATCACTGATTCTCATACTGTGGGCCACGCAGAGCTGGTAGCATGCAGGCTGCAACCAGGTGGTAGCTATGCTGATTACACTATGCTGATTACAGTTACAATTAGGGTGACCAGATGTCCCGATTTTATAGGGACAGTCCTGATTTTTGGGTCTTTTTCTTATATGGGCTCCTATTAGCCCCCACCCACATCCCGATTTTTCACACTTGCTGTCTGGTCACCCTAGTTACAATGGTGGCACACCAAGGGCTTATGGGAGTTTAGATTTGGTGTGCTAGTGCTTAACATTGTAGAATGACTGTTTTAGATTCACAGAATCAATAAAAGGCTAAAAGATATTTAATGGACATGAGGGGTCTACCATAAATACACTAGACTGGGATTTGATCTAGTTTTTATTTTATTTTGAAACAGTGGTTTACATATTGCTGTTTTTCTATGTGCACCAAGATTTTGTAGAAATGTTATTCTTCATGGCTAGCTCAGATTTGTATATTATTATGGAGATGAAGCAAGATGTGGTATCTGTTACATTTTTGCATTCCCTCGTCTTTAAACCAGCTCTCAGTTTTCTGCATGCCTTTTTATTATAGTTCATTATCTTTCTTCTTTAAAAAAAAATTAGTTCCAAGCAGCTAATTGTTGTTGGCTGCATACAGTACCTAGATAATGTATTTACCGATGTTTATATCATATGAATGAAGTATGTATTTAGTTAATCAATTGTAAAGTTTTCATTAAAAGCACCTTTTTTACCTATTTGAACTAGATTTATATTTTACTAATCACAACATGGTCCATTTGTTCTGTGTAATAAAGTACAATATAGTGTTTGCAGTTAATTTCTGAAAATGGAATAATCAAACCATGCACTTTATTAAACATGTTACACGCAACTGTAAATAGGTTAATCATTCTGTCAATCAAGATCAAAATAATGTATGGTCTTTCCAAATTGTACCTCTTACAGTGTTTTGCTCTGCTATTTCAGTGAATTGCTGAGTTGCAGCATTCATATTAACCTACTGGCTATGCATTTTACTCACCTATTTCTCAAACGTTTTCAAATTGATGGAACATACTTGCCCATATCTGAGCAGCGTGGCCCTGCTGACCACCCTCAGCTATCAGAGCTATGCAGCTAGCAAGAATGCAGTTTTTAAGGTTCAAGTGGCACATACATTTTATACACTATTATAAATTATACAAGAAAGATACAGCATTCCATCACAATTAAGATGTAGTTTAATCAATAAAACCTGGCAGCATTATAGCCATTGTGACTCATCCAGAAATTACTGAATTGTAACGAGAGAGACTGGAGATGGCATTTTTTCGTCAGGAATGTGGAAATGTGCAAAAGATGATCTCAAAATCTAGCCAACAGTGCCCCCTTATGGCAGCAAACATAGTTGTCCTTCCTTCTGATGAAAGAGATCCAGATGCTCTGGTAGGGCCAAAGAGAGAAAATGCAGCTTTACATCACTTTTCATTCCCTGGCTCTTAAGGCTGGCCAGGGACTGTGTCATCCTCCTACCCCACATAAGACAGAGAAGCTTCAGAGTTGCTCTAACTTATGCCTGGCTTCCCCTGGCCACTCCAGCAGCTGGGGCATAGGACATACCTATCTCATAGAGCTGGAAGGGACCCTGAAAGGTCATTGAGTCCAGCCCTCTGCCTTCACTAGCAGGACCAAGTACTGATTTTTGCCCCAGATCTAAGTAGCCCCCTCAAGGATTGAACTCACAACCCTGGGTTTAGAAGGCTAAAGCTCAAACCACTGAGCTATCCCTCCTTATCTCACCTATCCCCCAAACTTTTCCCCAGAAATGCCATCTGTGTCTTTGCCAGAGAAGGATTTTCTCACTTCCCTTAGAAAATTATTCCATTGCCTAATAGGATGATTCCATTCTTAAAAATATTTTTCTACTAATCATCTTAAAATTTCCTTTTCTGAGTTTCAGTTCATTAGTCCTAGTTATTTCTCCCTTTTTCCATGGTAAGTATGCCCTCTCCCTCATTGATGGTGACACTCTTTCTGTACCTATAGACTCTAATTCATTGTCCACTGTCACCACTTGAGTGAAATTCACACCTGTGCAGAGGGCGCTACATGACTTAAGTCCCACTTCAGTCCTATTTTGCGGGTGTAACTGGCTCATAGTCCTTTTGCTGCCTCTGTGCACAGGAGTGAACGTCACCCTTTTTGCAAAATTTTCCGATCTCTTCGCCACACCGTGCATACGCTTCACAGGTATTTTTCCCCAGGTGGCTTAGCTCGTATTATCTAAGCAGAATCTTATTGTGTTACCTTCTGTCCATATTTCTAACCTCGCAGTCTCTTTGCATTACTTCCCTGTTTTCACATCCTAATACGGTGTCGTGTACAAATGTCATTAATATAGAATCATTGAAATGTAGAGCTGGAAGGGACCTCGAGAGGTTATGTAGTATACGTAGAATGCAGCTTACCCCTTCTCCTGTATCAACAGGGATGTTAAACAAGACCGCACCTATGGTCCTCTACTAGAACCACCTCCCACCTCACAACATCATTGTATGTTGTTAATCTCTGTGTTCATCCGATAACTTTCAGTCCTGGTGACAATATTCTTATCCAAACCAATTTGGATTACTATTGTGACCACGACTGTATAATTGTAGCAGCTTTCACTCGAGGCCAGCAAGCCCAATGGACAGGCTGTGGCTCAACCGTCCTTTCCACCAATTTGTAGTGGGTTTCACTCAGCGGCCAGAAGATGTAGTGGTCAAGCCGTGGTCCATCATTTCCAATGCTCCAGAGTTCTCCTGTAAGATGGGGTGGGGCAGGGAACGGAAAAGGTAGGTGAACCCAGTTCCTGCCTCTCCACCAGGGGTCCCAAGCCAGGGCCCCCAAGCCAGGGCCAAGGGAGGAGAGTCATGGAATGTCTCCGTTGCCTCTTCCTGGTGCACCTGCCTAGCTTCCCCTGGGTCGCTTAATACCTCCCCTCTGTCTTTTCAGTATGAGCCATGAGCCCACTCCCCCCCACCCCCAGCAAGAGTTCCCAAGCAATCTCAGCAGCTTTGTTGGTCAAATAAATATTTTTAGCTCCTTCCACAGTGCTCAGTGATTCTCTGTCAGCAGGGAGTCGGGATGGGAAAAGGGTCAGGTCCCTACCCTCCCAGCTGGGGGTGGTCTTACCCTCAGTCCAGACTCCTCCTCTTTGGGTTGCTGTGTCCCCAAAAGCTGCATATGGGTTTCCTCCCTTCAGACAGTCCCTCATTCACTCTCTCCCCCTACTTGACATTCAGAGTCCCCTTTTGAGCAGGTCCTTCATTTGGAGCATGTGCTGCAGCTCCTGCAGGGTGGGGTCCTTTTGACCCAGTACTGCCCCTTCACACCATTTATGGGTCTGTAAACTCTCTCATAGTGACACTATCTCTAATGCTTTACTGGCATCCACATACCAACACCTTCTGCATCCACACTGGTCTTCTGTTGAGGTTCCGCCCCCTCTCCAAATATTTGTTACACTTTTAAAAATATTTTTAAGGAGGGCAGGTCTTAGATTTACTAGCCAAGAAACGTTTTGCTCCTGCTTTAGTTAAGTGTACTGTCTAGCATGGTTCCCAGTAATAAGAGTCCTCAGGATGCTGCTAATTAGCTTTACCAGCTGACAGCAATGTCCCAGGCTATAGTAGATGCAAACTTAAGGGGAAGGTACCCGTGCTTAATTTGTGCCAGAGCTGAGCCCTGGCACATCTAGGCTTGGCAGTTCATAGCCCCAGTACCTCTGGACTTCCATGTCGATTATGAAAGTAAAAAAATTGCTTGAACCCCAGCACCTCTTTCATTACAAATTAAGCACGGGAAGGTACTCATCTAAACCCCGATTAACGTGTGGAAAACATGCCTTTTAGTGACAGACTGAAGAAGCTTGATCTATTGAGTATCTCCAGGAGACAGTTAAGAGGTGACTTGATCATAGTCTGAAGTACCTTCAAGGGGAACAAAAATTTGACATTAAAAGATTCTTCAAACTAGCAGACAAAGACATAATAGGATCCAATCACTGGAAGTTGAAGCTAGACAAGTTCAGAATAGAAATAAGAGCCAGAGTTTTAACAGTGAGGGTAATTAACCATTAGAACTATTTATAGTGGTCATAGTGGATTCTCCATCACTGGCCATTTTAAAATCAAGATTGGATGTTTTTCTAAAAGCTGCACTCTAGCTCAAACAGGAAGTCATTCAGGGAACTCCTATGGTCTGTGTGATGCAGGAAATCAAATTGTATGATCACAATGGTCCCTTCTGGCCTTATAATATATACATATAAAAGGTATGCTGTAACTCAAACAGAAGTTATGAGATTGATGCAGGAATTACATCAAGAGGCCTGTGTTATGCATGACATCAGGCTAGATGATCATAATGGGTCCTTCTGGCCTTAATCGGTGAATCCATCAAAGGCCTGCAATGAGCGCTGCCTGGGCAGACCCCATTGAAGTCAGTAGGGTCCACCTACTGAGAGTATATTGTAGGACTGGGATCCTCTCGACTGGTATGGATGAGTGTGTCTGGGAATTATAGTGTTCTTTTTCCTGGCCAGCAATCCATTTGTCTCCTGTATAAAGCCTGGGCATAAACACAGCTACCCCCTCTTCCTCTCACAAAAATCTCTCTTAAAGGTGCCCTGCAAAGGGTTTAATATTGGTGTGGAACATAACACTTTTACTTTAACCTGATACTAGCAGCCTGGGACCAGCTAAACATGCAAGATGGTACAGATTCACCACAGACTTAAACCAAATACTTCTGTGTATTGATTTAATTGGGTACAAATTCATGAAGGACTGTCATATTCGATTTAGAGATTTAGGGCTAGAGTTCCAGGAGCATCATGCACCTGAGAGGGGTGCAAAAATGGCATTTTATAACCTTTGTACACACAACCCTGGCCAGGCATCAATTTAGCCTCCAGACCAATTTAGAGCAACCTCAGAGCTGCTCTAAGTAGTGCCCAGCTGCACCAATCTCCAAGAGGTCATTTGGGCAACCAAATATCACAGTAGCATTCTAATCATGTGTCTTTCCCCTACATACACCCCCTACACCAAGAGTTATGAGGGGCATGGCATAGCATAGAGCTGACTACACTGGCTCAATGCTACCTAGGAATTCCCTTTATACTAGGGGAATCCCTAGGTAGCAGCTTGTGCTGATTTTCCAGCACCTTTGCAGCACTGGCACAGTGTAAAGCCCCTGGAGCATGGATAAAGGATCCAGCCTCTGACACCTAGAACGTGGAGCTGTTAACTTACTTCCTGAAATAGCGCTCGTATTTTTTGTGGCCTTGCAGGTCTGCATTTGTTTAACCTGCTCTATGCAGAAGAAGCTGCTGGACTTAGAGCTGTTTAAGTCAATGACAGGCTTTATGAATTGACACACATCATTTCATGTGCATCTCACCACACAAGCGTGTCATAGAGTAAGCAATATGAGTGTGAGAACTACGACAGCGAATAGGTCTAACGTCTACTGTCAGTATTGCCCTAAAGACAACACCTGGCATCTGATTCAAAGAGGAAGTACCCCCAAATCTTAGATGAATTAGAATACATTATTTTCATTCAGTAGTTAATTTGCTTTTAAGTAAAGATGAGAATATCCCCGCTGGAACTGTCATGGGCAACACACGCAGGAACTCAGATAACAACATGCAAGAATCATGCAAATCAATTTGATTAGAAACACCATCATGAGCTAACTGGCTCTGTGGATGAAGGGAAAGCAGTGGACGTGTTATTCTTTGACTTTAGCAAAGCTTTTGATATGGTCTCCCACAGTATTCTTGCCGGCAAGTTAAAGAAGTATGGGCTGGATGAATGGACTATAAGGTGATAGAAAGCTGGCTAGATCGTCGGGCTCAACGGATACTGATCAATGGCTCCATGTCTAGTTGGCAGCCGGTATCAAGCGGAGTGCCCCAAGGGTCGGTCCTCGGACTGGTTTTCTTCAATATCTTCATTAATGATCTGGAGGATGGCGTGGATTGCACCCTCAGCAAGTTTGCAGATCACACTAAACTGGGAGGAGTGGTAGATACGCTGGAGGGTAGGGATAGGATACAGAGGGACCTAGACAAATTAGAGGATTGGGCCAAAAGAAATCTGATGAGGTTCAACAAGGACAAATGCAGAGTCCTGCACTTAGGACGGAAGAATCCCATGCACTGCTACAGACTAGGGACCGAGTGGCTAGGCAGAAAAGGACCTAGGGGTTACCGTGGATGAGAAGCTGGATATAAGTCAACAGTGTGCCCTTGTTGCTAAGAAGGCTAACGGCATTTTGGGCTGTATAAGTAGGAGCATTGCCAGCAGATTGAGGGACGTGATCATTCCCCTCTATTTGGCATTGGTGAGACCTTATCTGGAGTACTGTTTCCAGTTTTGGACCCCACACTACAAGAAGGACGGGAAAAATTGGGAAGAGTCCGGCGGAGGGCAACAAAAATGATTAGGGGGCTGGAGCACATGACTTATGAGGAGACGCTGAGGGAACTGGGCTTATTTAGTCTGCAGAAGAGAAGAATGAGGGGGAGATTTGATAGCTGCTTTCAACTACCTGAAAGGGGGTTTCAAAGAGGATGGATCTAGACTGTTCTCAGTGGTACCAGATGACAGAACAAGGAGTAATGGTCTCAGGTTGCAGTGGAGGAGGTTTAAGTTGGATATTAGGAAAATCTTTTTCACTAGGAGGGGGTTGAAGCACTGGAATGGGTTACCTAGGGAGGTAGTGGAATCTCATTCCTTAGGGGTTTTTAAGGCCCGGCTTGACAAAGCCCTGGTTGGATGATTTAGTTGGAGATTGGTCCTGCTTTGAGCAGGGGGTTGGACTAGATGACCTCCTGAGGTCCCTTCCAACCCTGATATTCTATGATTTAATGGTGGCCAGTGCAATGTACACAAAGGGTAATGATAAACTTCAATGCATTGATTTGTGGGGAGGTTGTTTAATGGGTGACATGATACTGGTTAAGGGCCAGTCTTAATGTCATCATTAACAGCACATCTGTAGCTTTGCCACAAGCCCTAAATAAGGTGCATCAGGTTAACCATCTCAAAGAGTCATAACATTGTCCCTGGTTCCTCTCATGTGCTAGATGGAGCATTGTAGGGAGAAGGGGAATGGAGCCAGACACCCCCTCCCCTGCACACATGCACAAACAATGGGAGTAGCAGTCACATGGAGGCTGCGCTCCTCTCCTCACGGCTACCTCTCATGTGAGAAGCAAGGGGGCTTCCTACTCCCTGGCATGGAAATATAGACAGTGTCACAATCTGGCCTTTTGTTTATTCAGTGGGGAGAGGAGAGACCACTTACCTCAGCCTGCTCAAAGCTAGTCTGAGAACAGCACGACAACACTCGGATGTTTTAATAAAGCAAGGATCCAGGTGAAGACTCCTGATCACTGATTGGCTGGCGATGATGTAACAAGTTAACTCTGCACAAGGAAGAGAGGTCTTTAATTCACTCCCAGGTACTACTGCCAGTCAGGGAGGGATAAAACAGACACAGTACAGAATCCAAGTCCTATACTCCACTTCCTTAAAGAAGCAACATAAATACCATGGAAAAGATAGAAAGGCTTCTAGGAGGTTATAAATTACATGGACACCTTAGCACCTCACTCCTCAAAGTAATCAAATTAGAACTACACTGAACTGACAAGTATTGATCTCAGAACCATTAAAGTTCATAATAGAGGGCTTCAAAGCTGCCTTGTGTGTATTCATGGCTACTTCAGCATGAAAAATATTATGAATAGCCAATAGAGCGGGAAAAGCGTGTGAACAAGTGTTTCCTCTGGTTAGCCATTAATCTTTTATATTTTCCAAATAGCCAAAAATGGCGTCTTTGTCAGTGAGAGTTACATTGTGTTTATTCTCATTTGTTTGGTCAAGTAAGAGCTCAAGTGCTGGGGCCCCACAGACGCGATGCGACTGTCAATCTCAAGGGTTAAACGTGGAAGTGGGAGGCAAAGCTTTCTAGGGGACTGGCTCCTCTTCTGGACACCCCACTGTCCTCAGTACAAAGTGCAAGGCTGGTGGATTTTCAAAAGACTCTGTGGCCGAGATCCACAAAGGTAGTTAAGACTCCCAATTTCCGTTGAAATCAATGGACTATATGACTATCCACATGTGTCACCTACACACAGTGCTACAGGGCTTTTGTCAATGCAGCTTGATGCTGTGTGGGCACAATGCCCTGGCACAAGCGGTTGAGCGTGAATGAGCGCTGACTGAATAGTTTTGTTGGGGGCACTGCCCCAGCAGAACTTTTACCAGTACAAATTTCTAGTGTAGTTAAGGCCTAAGAAGCACAAGTCCCACTGAAAGCCAATGGAATTTAAGCTGCTAAGTCACTTAAGCTCTTTTGACAACCCCCAACCTCACTCTTTTAGCCTGGCCTTCCCTTAGCATCAGCAGCACAAGCAAATAAGGAAAAGGAAATAGAAGTAGGGGCAAGGAGAAGGCCTCTTTCTCACACACTTACACATTGGAAAAGAGGAGGGAGGACATTGCCATCAACCTCCCAAAGAAGAAGAGGATAATCCACTTGTGCATTAGTTTGTGATGTGCTCTGATGATGGGCTCGTGATAAGAACACACAGAGAGACGGATCCCAGTAGGCAATGCCAACTGGAAGATGGCTTGGATCAAGATGGAGCATTGCGTGCTGATTCTGGGCTCTCTGGTGGTTGCTGTCCCATATTAAAAATGAGGATGGCAGCAATCTGCTTCACTTTGTGCAAATCCAATACAGTCCCAGAGCTGCAGGTGGATTGCCAATGTAGCTGTTACTGGACCAAAGACTAGGCGACTTATAGTCTGGTTATAGTCTTACCACAAGCTCTATTCAGCTCAGCTGAATTGGAACGTGCAAAAACAATATTCAAGTGTGCACAGAAAGTTATTCATTAACAAGATGTGGAGAAATTGGAGAGGGTCCAGAGAAGAGCAACAAGAATGATTAAAGGTCTTGAGAACATGACCTATGAAGGAAGGCTGAAAGAACTGGGTTTGTTTAGTTTAGAAAAGAGAAGACTGAGAGGGGACACGATAGCAGTTTTCAGGTATCTAAAAGGGTGTCATAAGGTGGAGGGAGAAAACTTGTTCACCTTAGCCTCTGAGGATAGGACAAGAAGCAATGGGCTTAAATTGCAGCAAGGGAGGTTTAGGTTGGACATTAGGAAAAAGTTCCTAACTGTCAGGGTGGTCAAACACTGGAATAAACTGCCTAAGGAGGTTGTGGAATCTCCATCTCTGGAGATATTTAAGAGTAGGTTAGATAAATGTCTATCCGGGATGGTCTAGACAGTATTTGGTCCTGCCATGAGGGCAGGGGACTGGACTCGATGACCTCTCGAGGTCCCTTCCAGTCCTAGAATCTATAAGCAATCTTTGTGCTTTGAGGATGCAGTTTCTTTCAAATGATGTGGACCCAGAAGAAAACTCCCTCTGGTTAGCCAGGGAACACCTACACTGTAAAAAATCATATTGGTGAGCAAGAGACCTGGAAGGAAGAGAAAGACACTTAATGATCTTTTCATTTCCTTTATTTCACAAGCTTTGAATTCAGAAATAGAACCACAACTAGTAGATCTGATAGGGTATAATAAGTAAAAATGCATGTGATTACAAAGGAAAAACTTTGTACAAAAAAGTTTAAAAATCCAACAGTAATTTAAGTTATTCTTAAGTACCAAAACACTCATGCAAAAGGAGCGCACTACTGCCCAGCTGGAGAAATCTGTGAAAGGGATGGCAATGGCATTGCTCCGTAGAAGTGATGGCTCTGTCTAAAATGAAAACAATTAAGACATATACTTGGAATGTACTTAGTGGATAATGAGAATTGCTACACAGGCCATGTTATCATTACACATTTTGAAGTTGTTTCTTTGTATCTGGGAGCAGTGCTTCATGGATTTATAATAAATTAAAGATATTAACAGAAGCCACTTACGCTATTCTACTGCATACTTTAAAAATGTCCATATTCTTCCTCCTTATGTATTTTAGTGGCATTGATCTTGGCATTGTGTCAATTGTTGGCAACGTGTTCTAAACAGACGCACTCACAGACTGCAACTTGCATAAATAACTTAGTAACATGCATTTACTACTCTAGTACAGCTAATGGGTGCAAATGAACCATCATTTAGTTACAAGACAAAGCTAAAACCTGTAGTCACTAAAGGGGCAATGGAAGCACCATGCTTTAAGGTGACTACGGCAAGAAAGCACAATTGTGAGGCAAGTAGTTCCAAGCAAACACACCACACTATTATCACCTCTTCCTATACAAAAAAAAAAAAAAAGAAAAAAAAAAAGAAAAGTAAAACAAAAAGACAACTCATTTTCCCCTCATTAGTACCGAATAAAACTGTGGGTTCAATAACATGGACATCAAGAGGAACAGACATTATTCCCATGATGATTCATTCTTGCCATTCTGTCCATCATCTCTGTTCAGCCAAGACTGGTAATATTAGAGCGACCACCAGGGGGCGCAACAATGCGGTGTCCAGTGCGACGAGGGTTGTTGTCATCTGCCTGAGCACCTGTAAAATAGCAATCCAGCCAGCAAAGCAGGAGAGTTAATAACATGGGAACAGAAACGTCTGAGGAAAAAAAAATCCAATCAACACTGAATTTTCACCTGACTGGATCTATCCAGGATTCAATGTTTTTGCCACTTTGTTTTGACCATTCATCTCTAGAACCTGTTTTTGGATCATTTCTAACTAAGGAAGCAAGCAGTTACTGACTAAGGCCCGGTTCCCGCAAAGGAATCGTCTTAAATAGAGTTCCACTGACTTCCACGCAGGAGTGAACGCCTTGTGAGTGGATTCTTTTTGAGGGATCAGAACAGGTTGCTATTCTAGGTAATAATTTGTCTCTGTAGCATGCATTGACATTTCTGCATGAAAATGTTATATAAATATGGGGAGGCATTTTCAAAAGAGCCTAAGGGTCAGACTTTTAAAGATATTTTGGCACCTTACTCTCATTGAACTCAATAGGAGGTAGATGCCCAAATACCTGTAACAATATGGTCCTAAGTGATTTAGAATCACAAGGCTTTCTGATACGCTTTTGAAAATCCCACCCACAAATTATCACTATTAGGAACCAAATTTGTGATGTGCTCGGATGATGATCTTGCATCTGAAGAAGTGGGTTTTTTACCCACAAAAGCTTATGCCCAAATAAATCTGTTAGTCTTTAAGATGCCACCGGACTCCTCATTGTTTTTGTGGATCCAGACTAACATGGCTATCCCGATACCAGATATTCATAATCGGTCATGTTGGTTTACCTGATAAGCTGAAATTAGATTGGTGGAGATTTCTGATTGGTGGAGGCTGATTTTTGGCAGGGGAGGACTTAGCTGAAGGTGCAGGAGTTGCATATTTTGGCGTAGCTGGGACTTCATACACTGGCCCATCATACATTCCTCTGGACACCCCTTGCAATCCTGTTACCTAAAATAAAAGAACAGAACAACTCAGACACTGAATGCATGGATATTCCAACCTGACAATATATTCAGTCTCACATACAGTTCATAGTATGGACGGAGCTGTATCATATACAGTCCCTGTAGCAAGGAAGCGTGGCCTCCTTCAAAGGTGGACACGGAGGAAACACCTCAAGCCTCCTGGTGGGCAGAACCAAGAGAGCCATGCCCCACACGCCGGAAGCAGAGGGGCAGGACAGGAAAAGGAAGTATAAAAGGCTGGCCCAGCAGCTCAGTTCCTCAAGCTTCTTCCCCACTGCTGGAGCGGGATGCTGAGGAGAACCGTGGCTTCCCCGAGGACCTGCCGGAGGTTCCAGAGAGATCTGCCACTCCCAATGCTGAGGAGCTGCTATTGCTACCTTTGGTGGTCTATCCTGGAGAGACTGAGGATGACCCCTGAATGCAGCTACACCCTAGTGGGAGAGTAGGAAGGGCCCAGGGGAACCAGACTATCATCTGACCATGTTGCTGCCGGAAACCTGGTCAGCATGTTGCGGGTGGATTCCCTGCTGACCCAGTGGCAGACCACTCTGCCACTGCTAGGGCCCTCATTTGCTAAAACATCTGTCCCGAGCCACCTGCTTCACAAAAGAGAAAGGCCGGAAAGTTTTGTGTTTTATATGCAAAAACAACTCAACTAAAGCTAATTTGCCCACAACAGTTGTTAAAAGCTGATAAAATGCCAATACAGTGAATGCTTCCAATGTAGCATGTACATGGGAAACAGAAATACTTGAGCTGCTTATCCAACATGCTAAGTTATGTAACAATTTAAAATGACAGCCTGCCCTGACCCCAACCCCCTGAAAAATTGTGGTTCTTTGTTGTTAGCTAAAATTGCCTTCTATTATCTTTCTGTTTCCTTCAGAAGACTGTACATCATAGACATACAGGGCCAGATTCCCAGCTGGTGTAAGTCAGTGAAGCTCCGCTGAAGTCAAAGGAGCTACTCCAATTTACACCAGCTGAAGATGTGGCCCATACTTTTTGGCAGCGTTTCCAGTCCCACATGGATCCATTTCACTTAGGACAATAATGATGCAAAATGTTTTCTCGTGTGATTCCAAGAGAGCCTGGAGCGAGACCAGAAGGTGTGTGGAGTATTAAATAACAGGCCAAGTTTGAACCTACCTTATTCCTGATTTTGATGCGCTGGTAAAGGTATTCAGGGAAAGGTTTGCGAGGAATGAAGCGGCCCATTCCCTTATTTACATGCAGATTTCCATCTTCAAACACAATCTTTCCTTGGCTTATTACCACCAGGGGAGCACCATGGCATTCCATTCCTTCAAAGATGTTATATTCAACAGCCTGAGGATCAAACGACATACACTGAAAACTCCATTCAAGCTCAATCTCAAGTTTGTTTTTCTTTGGTAAATCACATTTATGGCCCTATTTTTATCCAGCTTCCACTAATGCACCTGCAAAGCACCTGCAAAATGTGCAAGCACACTTATTTGTTTGGAGGGGGAAAAAAAACCTGCTTTTCCACACATAAAGGTTTATTTGGATACTTTCCATTTAGTAGTTACATTATTGAAGATTAGATGCGACCCTTACGCATAATCAAAGGGTTCCAAATACACTTACTCCCTGGGGCAGAAACCAAAAAAATGCTTTGGGGTAGATAAAGTAATATACAAGCCTGTTGGCTGTCAAACACAGGTCAGTTAGGGTATGTCTACAGTGCAGTTGGGAGGTGTGATTGCAACACATGTAGGTACATCTGAGATATCTTTGATCCGGATAGCTTGCTAAAAATAGCAGGGTAGCCTCAGTGACATGGGTGACTACACAGGCTGGCCACCAGAGTATATACCTAGAATCCCGGGTGAGATTGTACTCAGCTAGCCTGTGCTGCTGGTGGCTACCCTGCTATATTTAGCAAGCTAACTCAATCAAAACTAGCTTGGGTATGCCTACGTGTGCTGTCCTAATTGCAGTATAGACATAACCCTTAGAGGCACTGACTCACCAAAACACTTTAGCAAGTGCTTAACTACAAGCATGAGACTTAGGAACATGCTTACGGATAAGCAGGTACTTTGCTGAATCAGAGCGTGAATGATTTAGATCTATTCCCTGTACTGCACCGCTCTTGCCCTCCAAAACTAGAAAAAATGCTTGGGTAGTAAGGTGTAAATTTTCAAAAATGCCTAGTGATTTCATGTGTCCAAACTGAAAATCTTAAAGGAGCCCCATTTTCAGAGACTGGTGTGCTCAGCACATTCTGAAAAATCATCTCCCTTTAAGGTCGGGCAAACACAAATTGAGGCACACAAACTCACTAGTCATTTTTGAACATTTAAGCCTTTTTTTAGATAAAACTTATTATTGGCTATCCAGTAAACTATCACAAATATTTAATGAAAATCATACATATTTAAGGAACTGTGACCCAGTATGGTGATGGACAGGATGTAAAATACCTACTAGATAGATATGCAGTGTAGTTGTAGATGTTTCCGTCCCAGGATATGAGAGAGAGAAGATATTACCTCACCCACCTTGTCTCTCCACTAGATAGATATGTAGATTAGATTAGATAAAATAAAGCAAACATATGGGCCTGATTCTCCATCATCCTGCCCCTTGTGTAGTCATTACACAAGGATCAAAAAGTGTTTGGAAAGAATACACAATTGGTACTTTATGCAAATTGGGACACAGAATCAAAGAAATATACTATAAAGTTTCGTAATTAAACAAGACCAAAAAAACCCAAACCCATCCATAATCTAGAACCCAGATTATAGAAACATTGAATTAACCATAACATTTCAGAACATTTTTCCATCTGCTCAGGCAGTGGGTGATAACTGATGCTTCAGAAGTAGGCAAAGAAAAGAAGTGGGTTGGGGTCAGATTTGTAAAGGTATTTAATCACCTAAAGATGCAATAAGGCACCTAGTGGTACTTTCTAAATCAATAGGATTTAGGCACCTAACTTACTTAGGTGCTTTTGAAAATCCCACTACTGCATCTTTAGGCATCAGAATACCTTTAAAAATCTGATGCTGGCTCCAAGATTGGTGCAAATTGGCATGGCTTCACTGACGTCAGTGGAGCTATGTTTATTAACAGCTGTTGGGGAATTGGCCCATTCAATTAGTCAATTATACAATATTGTACATGCTGGAAAAATTCCTTCCGGACTGTAGTGGTAAATTTCTTATTCTCTGAAACAAGAGATTTAATTACTTTCATCTTAATATGAACAATCATACTTTTCAATACAGAACATCATATGATCCAGCTCTTACATATCTAGCGCATTGGGAGTTCACTTGAGTTAGAAGATTGGTAGTTCCAAAGCAGTTGTGTTTATAATGACAATATGCATTTTTTCTCTTACCGATTTATGGCTTTTGGCTGTAATAGTCTTCACTTTATCAGGATCCCAGATAACAACATCAGCATCTGAGCCCACAGCAATCCGGCCCTTCCTTGGATACAGATTAAAGATTTTGGCAGCATTGGTGCTGGTAACAGCAACAAACTGGTTCTCATCCATTTTGCCTATGGCCTACAAGCAATTTGAGATGAATAAATTAAGCTTCCAAAATGGAGATGTATGTTGACATTACCAATATTCTAAGGGCATGTGTGTAGAGGAAATAAGGGATGGGGTTTCATGGTCCAAAGGTTTTATCAGCATGAATTTGTGAGGTCTGTATTATTCAGGAGCAGCAAACAGATGAGTGAGTTATTCACATCATCCCAAACAAAAGCCACTAAACCCTTAATCCAGACTACACCATCATGTATGCTGTATATGCTACATATTTTATTACAGATAAAAGGCTTGTCTCAGTTCTGCTAAGGCCCCTTTCCACCACTCTCACATGTGAAGGTACCATTATATGGGTGTAAATTATTTATATCCGCTTTAAGGCACTTTTATACTGCCAGAGAATCATAAAGGAGCAGCAGTACACCTGAAAAATCAGGCTGCCTTATTCTTATACCTACACCTGCAAATCCAGGTTGCTTTAGTTGCACAAGTTCACGGTTTTAAAGGGAGAGAAAAAATCATCAATGATCAAATTTTAGAAATATTTAATAATCGCATACGAAATCTTTGCTGCACACAACAATGTTGTGATTTTGCAGTCCAATATTTTTGGATTTTCTCAGGCTAGAAACAAGAGCAGCATGCCCCAATGAAAAACAGACCATTCTCCTTGTTGTATAGTATAACAACACCCATTTTTGGCCTAATTATAACATGAGATACCAAGTCCACAACTGAATGTTGCCCCACCTGCATCTCAGCCCAATGTAGTTTTGCAGCTGACATTCCATGTTTTGTGGGAGAAAAGAAGAAAAAATGTCTCTGGTTGGTTGGTTTTTGTTCATTTTGCTTTTAAACAGCAGCTATTTGAAGCTGCTTCAGTGTTTGGAATCCTAGCAGTAGTCCCTGGCAAGTTGGATTGGGAAACAGAGTCCAGGTAAGGTGGTCAGAGGTGCACTATAAACGCAATCATAGAGCTTTACAGTTTGTAACATGCATATCAGCTTCACCTGTGTGTACGGGTGGGGGGAATGCATTGTATATTAGGATCCATGGAACATCCAACAAATTGCTAACTTTGCGCTGTAAAATATTCCACTATAAATTACACAAGGAGTCCTCATTGAAATGGCTTTATATTATAACCTCAAGCTTTGGTTACCATCCATTTGCAGTTTCTCAACAATGATATGACATTTCCCCAAATTAAATGATCTATTTGTCAAGTTTATACAAAGTCTACTTCAAAAGCATTAAACTGCTTTGACTATTATGTCAGCTCCAAATACTCAATCCCACACAATACCAAAAAATGATGTACAGTCAATTAAACTTCAGGACTCCTAAAACACGATGCTTTTCCATTGTAAAAGAGAAATAAAATACAAAGCGTCTAATTGCGTTCCTACTAAGTATTTAAAAATAAATAATAATCTTATGGTAGCTTGTTCTATAGGAGCTCTCAGAAGATGGGGAAACCACATGAATGCTGGCATAGAGCCCCTTGGTTTTCATTATTCAGCCAATTTTTTAGTCTATAAACATAAGCAATTACTCACGACAGACTTGTCCCAGACAACAGTCATTCTTTCCTCGATTCCATTAACTCCTTCAGGAATCATAGTGAAGTTATCCTTTCCGATGGCTTTCTGGGCAGTGCTGTAGGGACAGTGCCCACTTCCCGTCACCTGCAGGTCCCCACTAAGAAGAGTCAACACATGGAGTATTGATATTGCAGGACACACAGACTCACTTGGCATCACGTTGGGTGTGAATTTGTTTTTTCAAATCTAGACATGAGAGGCACGTGCTCTAACCCACGCTAGCTACTAACAGCCACCACGTGCTATTCTGGTGGCTAAGGATCACTGAAGAGCAGGGGTGCTCTGGCCAGATCACCTTTCCTTAAGAAAACCCTCTGTCCTCAGCTTTACACCATCCAGGCATGTTAAAATAATCAACTACTGCCGAGATCAGCTGCTTTTCACCACAAGACTGGTACAAAGCCCAAAGCCCAGTGCTGAGGAGATGACTCCATTATTAGTGTTAACAAAGGTTATCAAACCCCTGTATTAAATATTCTACTTTAAAGATAAATCCATAATCATGTTAAATAAAAATAACATGATGAATACCAGCTGGCTTTGGGGGGTTTTTTTGGTCTTCACATTTTTCATGGAATTTGTACAAGAAAAACTCTCTCTTTGTACCTTGTGACAGAGAACAGGGAATGAACAGGCAAGCCTGCACTCTGATCATTCTGACACCAATTAGTTGTCCCCAGAAAAAGACAACACCTCAGCTTCGAAGGTCTCAGCCTCACATAATATTTCACTGCAGTTTCTCTGTCTCCAAAGGCTGAAGGTTGAGCTGACCATGCTAGGATTTGAACCAGTGGTCCCTCCCCACCTTAGTGTGTAAGTTGCAGGTTTGAAACACCAAGAAGCCTTAGATTCCGAGGTTAAAATCCCAGCAGCCTTACAAATAACCAAGTGAATGAAGAAAAAGGTCCTTTATCTGTCACATTAGTACAATTTGCTGAGGTGCCAACCCTATTCACTTATGGGAAACTTTCTGCATCATCTTCTGATCCTTTCCTATCCACAAGAAAATGAATTAAGCAACATCACGAGCCTTTGATTAGAAGACAAACCTCTTGGTTAACAGTGAAATAAGAGAGATTAGACTAAAAGTATTTTTTATATTAATGTGTTTCTTGCGTTACCGCAAATTACTAAACACATCAATGACATCACAAGATTTGTTTTCCATTTTATCTTGCCCTTGTTCTGTCCTCTAAGCTCACCACTGTCTTGCTGTATGAAAGTTTAATTTGACATAGTGGATTCTTTAATTTTCTACACGTATTAATAAATACAATTGTAGGGACAAGAAACCCTCCTCCAGCTCAATTGGCCTGCCCATTCCAAGTTTAGCTTTACAATGCAGTCCTTTTTTTTTTTTTTTTTACACACCATTAATTCACTGCACCAGAAACAGTCTAGGACTCTCTTTTCCATGCTTTGTTGTAGTTGCCTTTCCCAGTGGTTTGTTCCATATGCCCTTTGTGTGAAGTTTTTTTTGCTGAACACCACAGTGCTTAGTCTTCTTAGTTCAAGAGCGTCACTTAGGCCCCAATCCAACAAAAAACGTTTGCATATACCTAACTTTAATCACGTGAACAGTCCCATTGCCTGAGTTTATTACTCAGTAAAATGGGTATAAACATTAGAACTTGTCAGAAAAATTCAGGTTTTTCCCATGAAAAATTCTGAGTTTTTGATGAAAAAAATCAAAAAACTAAAATATTTAGTTTCTGAAATGTCACTATGATGGCACATGGGGTTTGTAGTTCAGATGCATCATGCTCCTTCATTGACCAGGCTATCTTATCATATTACATCTCCTATGAAGCACCACCATTTCATTTCTTGGTGAGGGGAAGCAGTACCTCATGGGAGATGGAGTCTGGCTGGGGAGCCCAGCCCATACGTAAGTGTGGGAGCCTGAGGTATCTGAACTACATCTCCCATGAGGCATCACAGTGGCATTTTGGATTCCAGGCATTCAGTTTTTCAACAACAACAAAAAATCTAAATTTTCTGTGGAAAGCAGACATTTTTTGTTTAGTCAAAAATCCAGTTTTCTGTCAAAACAGTTTCAACAGCGAATTTTCAACCAGCCATCAAAAGCATGCTAACCTTATGTTGTGAGGCTTGTTTAATGCTTGTAAAATGTTGTGAGATCTACTGATGAAAAATGCTATGGAATATATTATTATTTATCATAATCATATTCATCCTTGGGTAAAAAAACATATATAAATGTACTGCAAAGTATTAATATATAGGATTTTTTTAAGCTTCAATGTATTGATTTAAAGTATTAGACCTGAAAGCAGGCTAAGCTGCTGTCATGTAAGATCTCTGACTCTAAGCCAGTAAGGCGGGGGAAGGAGGGGGAAGCATTTCTGCATGTTTGGAGCATAATGAAAATTTCCCTGATTTCCCAGTTTTTCTGCATGATTTTGATATTAAAAGATGGCTTTATCTGGGATACACTTCTAAAAATTCTATTGCCATTTTAGCTATGCCAGTTTGACCCACATATTATTAATACGTTGGAAGCCTCTTGTGGAGAACACACAGCTGTGTCTGCTGCAGTAAAAATAATGATTTTTTTATACATTGCCGCATGAGTTGGTTAAAAGTCTGATCCTGTTCCCACTGAACTCAACAGCAAAACTCCTAATGATGTCAATGGTGCAAGATCAAGCCAGAAAAGACCTTTTCCTATTTTTATTTTAATGAACAGAAAGATCAAATAAAGGAGTTAATTTTATCTGCTCCCAAGGCCAGCACCAGTCAGAAATGAACCAATTTCTGTATAACCCCACCAAAAATACATCTGACTTAGGGCCAGATTCTGCTCTCATTAACATCTGTGTAAGTCCAGCACCAGTGGAGTGACTGTGTGTTTACACAGGTGTCACTGAGCAGAAGTCATCCCCTACTGCACATACAGAGATGCATGCACATAGTCTCTGATGTACAGGTACCTAGACACACGTCTCCCCATGCTTTTATATCACCCATGTATATAACCTGTCAACCTGCTGTGGGGAAACCTCACTTCTGGAAGAAACGTGATCTGCAAGCAAATGACCATTTTTAATCCTAAAAATGTACTTCATCCAAGGTATGGGTATCTCTGGAAGCAGGAATCAGCACAGTTAGGGACATAGTGCCACCTCCTGGTGTTAACTAGTGGCTTGGCTGGCAAACTGAACTACTCACTCTACTGTCAGCACTCTGTCCTGCTGGGACTCAAATGGAAGTCCCCTATCACCCCAAAGCAGCGGTTCCACCACTTAAGCCAAAGAAGAATCTCAAAGAGCTAGAAGCAGTGCACATTTTCCGGAGGTGATACCCAGTTCCAGGTTGCCAAGACACTGCTGGTAACTTGTGGAACATGTTCAGAGCTACCTGAACCTCTGTGGGCAGACGGATGACGTATTACCCCTTCTAACCCTTGGAATGACTAACCTCCTCTGGAAGGTTCTCAGCAAAACAACTCAGCTCCTACCCCTTCCTTCCCCAGCCCCTATCAGCGGAATACCCATCTCTATGCTGTTCCTACCCCCTCCCATCTCTCTGATGATAACCCTCCTCTCTCTCTCTCGCCTTCTCCTGATCCCTCTGCAGACAGCCAGGACACCCCCACCTCCCATCAGTGGGATGACAGCCTCCTAGAAACAGTCTGTTTCTTCCCAAATGCAAACTTGAATCCCTAAATGAAGCTTCTCTGGCATCCATACCAGTTCCTCCCCACCCCTCAGCTGCCCTCCCAACATGTACCACTTACCCCTGCTGGTTTCCAGCCTGAGACCAGTAGAGATGGGGCACAACAAGAGCGCAAGCCAGGATAGGGCCTAAGGCAATGTCGACGCTGCCGCTGGGAGGTGCGATTCCCAGCCTAGTCGACAGACTCACACTAGCTCAGCTCAAGTTGGCGTGCTAAAAATAGCAGCGTGGACATTGCGGCACTGGTGGTGGCTCGGGCTAATCACCTGAGTTCAGACCCCAGGCTGTCAGGTGGGTTTGGACAGGCAGCTAGCGCAAGCCACCACCCTGTGCCATAACCTCCCCATTGCTATTTTTAGCATGCTAGCTCCAGCCGAGCTAGCACAAGTCTGTCTACCTGTGCTGGGAATTACACTCAGCAAAATCAGGCCTCCAAGCAGGCAGACATCCTCCTGCCTCATGGCGTGGCACCCCTTAGCATCACTATTAACCCTCAGAATCTAGCCATTCTCCAGTGGCTTGATTTTCAGAAATGCTGAGCATCTACAAATCCCACTAAAGTCACTGTACGCTGCGGGTGCTCAGCACCTTTCAAAACCAAGCCAAGACGTTAAAAACTGAAAGATTAGTCCCTGTCCTAAAAGCACATGTGCATGTATGTGTGCACGCAGATTACAACAAGCATTTTCACTTAAGGAGAAGTTGATGCATGGGACCGTTTTATTGTTAGCAAAGCTCAAGGGAAAGGTACAACACGAGGTCTGTTCAGGGCAGAAGATGAGCCAAGATATGGCACCGTCTCACTGATTAACACAAAACACGTGAGAATCAAACTCCTATCTATCTTTCAAATGCAACATTACATTAGAAATGGCCACGCTCCCTCCTTGACCCTATTCCTCCCTGCCAGGAGTCCTCTAGGGAAAGAAGTGGGTCACCCAAGGGAAAGTCAACAAGTCTCCTCTCTCTCGTGTACCGAAACACCACCTAGAGGCTGGGATGATGCACGCACAGAAAACCAGGGTTACATTTACTTTGGTGGAAGTTGTGAGGTGAGAGTGATGGTTGTTGACCTTTCAACCTGGAAGCTTTTTAATAATAAATAACTCTCACTGCTGAATAAATCCTGTACCACATTTCTTCAGTTGAAACTGCAAATAACATATCACTCTTCACATCAAGTCCTGTTTGTTCTGTTACCTTCACAATAGATCAGTAGATTAACATCTATACAATATACATCCGTACAATTCTAATTCTCCCATATGTCTATAGAATTAAACAGGCAGGCTCTTTTTAGTTATGCTTCTGTTGCTCTATGTGCATTATGTACACTACATAATCTTCCAGCCTATAAAGCAGGCCAAGGAAATCTGCCTCAGCAAGTTGCACTGTCAGTTTACTATAGCTTCTGTTACTGATAATTTTGAGTCAGACCCAGCTCCCACTGAAGCCAATGGGAATTTTGCAATTAACTTTAATGATAGCAAGATTGGGTTCTTAAGGACTAATTCTATTGTAACCTAACATCTCTTGTCCATCATAATTTTATACACTAGGATCTTGATTCAAAGCCCTTTGAAATCAGAGGTAATATACCCATTGACTTCAATGGGTTCTGGAACAGTCTCTAGATGTTGCATCTGGCGTGGGTTTTGCACTCATTTGACTGGCTGATTATAAATGATTAAAGATTATACCATGCTAAGAGTGAGTTCAAGTGATCTGGTGTGGTGGGATCAGGACTCAGAGGTGGTGAGGTCACAAAGGCTGCAGCCTTGGCCCAGTTTTTGCTCCAATAATGTGTCCCATCTGTCCCCAGGCTGGCAGTGATTGGCTCGCCAAAAACTAGAGGACCTGGGGAGAAGCAAGAATATACAGTAAATGGTTAAAATCCACTTGCCAATGCATTATGCCGCTTACTGCGAACAGCCATGCATAATTTACATGTTGCTACATGGACAGCATAACTCCTAAGAAATTAAACAGCCCTGGCTTTGTCCGTATTATAAAAATTTAATCAGGCAGCTTGCCGAGCCACATATGCTTTTGATCGAAACATTTACAAAATTCTCTAATCTGGGAGGAAAGGAGTTCAAAGTTGTGTTTAATTTGAATAATCTTATCACAGCCATCTTTTCTCTGTTTTTAAGTGAGTTTGTGCAGTGGATTGAAGGCGTAGGAGCCTGAAGTTCTTTACGTACGCCCAGAACATGTGCGGCGCCAGCAAGCGGAAATGCAGGCTTTCGCACCAGTGTACCTCAAGCCTGATCAGAAGGGGACACATTAAAGATCCAGAGGAGAGTTTGCTCTTGCTCCTTGGCCTCTTTGCACTGCCCAGTGGCAGAGCTGCCAGTGGTCTAGAATCAAACTAATTTCTGCTCCTGCTGCCTGTCATTGGTGATCCCCAAGGTAACCCGTACTCCACAGCACTACACAGCAGCACAGCTGCCCTTCCCTTGCACTTCTATGTCTCTGCGGCCTGCCTCTCACCTGCCTAACTGTAAGAGAGAGGTGCTGGAAGTGTTGAAGGCTGAGGGAGAAAAATAGAACCAGCAAAGGACAAGATGAGGGAAAGAAAATGAGAGAAAAGCAAAGATAATTGAGAAGAACAGAACATGCATTAAGAGGAGAGACAAGGAGCGGAGTCAGCAATAAAGTAGGACTTGCTGCTGGTGTGTATTAAAAATACAAAGGAGCTGAGCATGGGGGGAACAACTCCTCAACACAGCAGGGAGCAAAACCTCTCCCTCTGAGGTCCAGTGCATGCATTCTGTTTTCCCCCACCCACTGCTAGCTCATGAAGCTTTGTAGCACTAGCAGTAAATGACAGCAAGTGCTAGAGAGAGACATTCTGGCAGCTGCCCCACAAAGGCTGAGAATCTGTGCTAGGCCTTACAAGGGAAGATGATCTTCTTTGCAAGAATGAATAGCCAGTAAGAGGTAGCGTGTGAGAAGGGAGCATTAAGATGCACATTTCAGGTAGGTAGGAGGGAGAGTGTCAAGGTGGAATAGAGTAGTGGGGTCTCACTTCCATTTTCCCAAAAACAAATTGTTAGCATAACAGCAGCCATTTGAGTCAGTGGATACTGACCCCTGCATTCAGCAATTTGGTTAGTTGCTAGAGCTTCCATTCGGTAAACTGATACCTAACGCACGCCTCCTTTGGGGAGAATGCACTAAGTTCCATACCTTTCTTCCTAGCCAGTGCAATGATATCAGCCGCACTCTTACTCATCACCTTGGTGATATACACTGGACAGTTGATTCGACTGGCGATGGTGATGGCACGGAAAACAGCTTCCGCTTCAAGCTGGAATGGACAAGAAAACAGGCAGAAAAATGTAAGTTGAAAAGCAGAAGGAAGTGAAAGTGAAATCCAGGACTGAGCCAGATTTCTCTCTTTTTAACAACAACAATGGCCTTGTTCTGCTTGGCTCGTATACTGCTGTGCAGTGTTGGATGGGAGGGAGAAAAAAGTCATACATAGGCTTACACAGCTTGTATAAGGGCCAAACACAATTCTAGAGTGTGCCCTTTCTACTTTTCCAGAGGCACATGGTGCCTCACCAGGGCATAGTGGTGGTGAGAAGGCAAGGACACAGCTCTGCCTCTAACCCCATGCATCAGCTACCCAGCACAGCTGGCCTGGGGGTTGATAAGCTAGAATAGCGTAGCACCAAGCTTCCCTGTACTATCCCAGGGCAATGCAGCTCTGTACCCCACTGCCCCTTATTAATAGTACTATCAAGCCTAAAATAGTAACCAAGAAACGTTAGAAAGGACTTTGCTGCTAGAACCAAAGCTGCAACCCCTCCCCTATTAACTCTTCCAAATCCACATTTCTTCGTGAAGCCCCATGGCCTTCCCCCTACAAACAAAAAGGGAAAGGAAGGGGAAAATAGTGTCATAATTCATAGAAATTCTCTGTGCCCTCAGACAATGCAGGCTTAGGCCCAATCTTTACACAAGGATAAGACAACAGTGAATGTAAGTATTTCTAAGGAATAGCATCAGCAATATAGGTTGAATTTAGCCCATAATCCATAGAAGGCTTTCAAACATCCTCCAGTAAGTCCCCTCTGTTTCTCAGTGTCAATGCAATCTCCCACAAGGAGCCATCTGGGACATGCATACAAATTATTTGTCTTCAGCTGGAGCAGCAGTGTCTTTCCAGGGCCGCTAGAGGCCTCTCTTCACTGCCATTAGTCCAGTGATCGGTCCAAACCCTCTCTGCACAGCTCCATCCCGATATCAGAAGTGTTACTTAAATACAGAAAACTGGAGTGACCAAAATATTAGACACAAGGTTATTGATAATTCTCTTCAAAGTCTTTATCAGTCAAGTCTGTAAAGACAGCATCTCCAAAAGCACATGACCTAAATCTTTACAGTTTAAGTATTTCTTTTAACTCTCTTCTCCTAAAATTAAAATGTTCACCGCAGCAATTATTGTTTTTCACCTGATGTTCTCCTAGGAGCCATTATTACAAACATATACACCTAATGACAAGCCAGAGTGTAGATTCATATCCTAATATGGGAATGGTTCATCACCAAGCAAGCCTGAGGAAAAAGTAGAGAGGTTTTGTACCTCAGTAATGGGGCTGCCATATGTGGTGGTAAGAAATACTTCAACTTACTTTTTGGCAAATATCAAACTAGGATTTTCCCCAGGCCTTCACTCCCATTAACAGGAAAAGACTCAGTAATTTAGAAAAATCCACACCCCTCAGTGATATAGCTATGCCAACCTAACCCCCAGTGTAGACGGAGCTAGATCAACAAAAGAATGCTTCTTTCCTAGCTACTGTCTTGTGGGGAGCTGATATTCCAGCACCCACGGAAAAACCCCTGCCATCAGTGTAGGCTCCATCTACAGAGACGGGTATGCCGACATAGCTACAGAACCATAATTATGCCGCTATAGTACCCATAATGTAGACATGGCCTTTGAAAAATCCTTTTTCAATGACCTATGCTGATCCATGCATGAACGGATTTTATTATAGGAGAAAAGTGCATAAATCAAGCTGACCCACAGAATCCTTTCATTCTCACGAATTCACAATATTACAATACGTAGATGTTTGTGAATATGTACAGTTAGTAGGAAAAAACATTTATTAGGAGTGTTTTGGGCTGAAATGTCTTGATCAGCTGATGTACAATATGTCCTATGAATATTTTTAGCGTGATGTCTTGTACTTAGAAAATTTTGCAGAGAATGGCATTATCAGAACAGGCTGTGAAAAGCAGATGGTTTCCTGTCCCCGCCTCCAACCATCCATCTATCATCTTCTCTTTTATTTATTTATAAGAAACCTACTTCCCATGGTATGTAGATGCCAGAAGACATTTCCAAGAAATACAGACTTAGTTAAGCCTCTTACCTCCTCAGGTCTGCTTAGCGCATGTCCCTCAGGTCCTGTGATTCCCATCTCCAGGATACGTTTTTGTTCCTAGAATGTAACAGACAAATGTTGACCACCTCTAGAACAAGATACATTTATATTAAACTTCCTTTAGTGTACCGAGGGACACATTTTCATACCACCTCCATTTTTTGTATGTGCAACTGATAGTGCCTGGAAAAAGGGAAGAAAGGACGGAAAGACCGGCCCTAAATATATTGGGCCAGATTCTTCACTGACAAACACCACATGCAACCTACTATGGATTTCAGTGGAAGATTTGTGGCTGCAAGGCAGTATAGAATTTGGTCTATTGTGACTGCCCCATGAGAAAAATGCTATTGTCCGCCCCTAAAAAGGAGTCTTATTAGAGAACACTCAATGCCATGAAATATTGTACTTAGTAAGGAAAATATTGTACTTATTAAAGACAACCTTGTACTGTAATTCCTCCTTTGCTTACACAATATTTTTCTTCTCTCTTTCCTCCTAAGTAGTATCATTATTTTCTCAACCTGTTTGACAATATATATTTACCCTGCTGATTCTTCCTCTGACCCTTTCAGGGGTCTTGCTTACATGATCTAAATTTTCTGTAATTATTTTACAGTTGATCGTGAAGATGCATAACTAAATGCCTTCTAACCCCACTAAAAATGCACCCCGTTGGTGTTATATTACTACTCAATGTTTTGATGTTATCTTAAGAATGGATATTCCAAGTATTCATTGCTCAGTCAGCTGATGTTTGTCAGCAAAATGTTGTGCCAAAGCTGCTTATGAAGGGACATGTGGTCAATCCTTATGATTTCATATAAAGATCATGCAAAGGGTGTTTTTTGGAATAAACTTTCTGATCAAAAAAAGGTGATGGATTAATAGGACCTGTAGACACAGCAAAAGCTTTCTCACACAGAGCTATTAATGCCCCACAAATCTGACCTGTCTCACCCTTAGGTCTCTAATGAGCAGAGTTGGCCAGATGTAATGATTCTGTGATATAGACAAATGTCCTCTAGAGACAGGGATGAAATTACCTTACACGTTTTCATATGTAACCTAATGAATATTTGATCCCAGGTCTCTGGGGGTGAAAAGCTAACGTACTACCAACCTACTCCAACAAGAATCATTTAGATTACACACATAGATTTGTGTCTTCACTATACTGGGTGACAAATGGATAATACATCATGACCATATAGATAAATCCACTATACTAACCAGACTGTGTCCCTGAGACACATTTGGGTAGAAAACCAAAATATTTTGCATATATATTTAAAAATCATTTTAAATAAAATGCACCTGTCACCTATGCATGCAGGATGCTGCAGACAATTAAAATACAATAATAAAATATTACAAATATATAACATGAAAGAAGCGGGATGAAAAAGAATGGCATCATTTAAAAATAGGCTAGTCACATCCAGAAGATGGCAGAATGAAGCAGACAGAATGACAAAATTATCCACTGTAAGAGGATTCAATAGTGTTAATAAACTAGGACATGAGTTTGATGAGATAAACATTTGGGTTTACATACTGGTTAGTCATTCAAGCATCCACCATAAGCAGCTTTCTTTCCACCACCAGTATCTTGCTGTAGAATACAACTCATTTTTTTTAAAAACTTCCTTCCCCTTTTCCCTACCCCTAATCTTTTGTCTATCTGCATGTTTTATGGTTTGTCTATTAGAGACGATCAAAAAATTGAATTCAACACTTTTCCATCAGAACTCATTTTAATGGAAATGTTTCATGGAAATGTGTTGATTTTGATACATTTTTTCCAAAACGTTGTGTTTCAGTACTGTAATTTTGATTCATATTGTTTTGACTTTTATATTATACTAAAATATTGGGTTTATTATACTTATATATATATGGAGATATACCTATCTCAGAGAGCTGGAAGGGATCCCGAAAGGTCATTGAGTCTAGCCCCCTGCCTTCACTAGCAGGACCAAGTACTGATTTTGCTATGTCCATTATAATTTAATATAATAGAAAAGTTGAGAGAAAAATGTTTTAAGGGTTTGAATCACATTTTTTTTTCCATTTAGCAGGAAATTTCATCCTTTTTTTTCTGAATTGGAATGATTATTTCCCCTGAAAATGTTGGGATTTCCCATGGAAGAGAAATTCCAGTTCCTGATCAGCTCTAATATCTAGTGTAATTAGATCCATGCAGGCAAATCCCTGAGCCCATGTGAAGCTTCACTGAAGTCAATGGGACTCCACACAAACACAGGGCTCCACTGCTGCATATCCCGTTGTAGGATCAGGGCCTTACATTGTTAATTTTTCAGAGCAGGGGCCATATTTTTTAAATCACTGTAATGTGTCATGTAATCTTATGACCATATATACTTTTTTTTAAAACAAGAAAATAATAATCCTGTCACCACAACCTCTGCGTTTTGAGTGTATGGATGAACTCCTGGAAATCAATGGGAGTTCAGCCATTGACTTCACTGTGGCCAGGATTTCACCCTCCATCCGCTGTCCTACAAATCACGGCAGCGGCACTCTGTGCTACTGGGACAGCTGTACACCGTCAGACCCTGGTTTCCTGGAGGGGCACACTCTCGTGTCTCAGAGGACATTTTAAAGGGACACAATATTTGAATTTTCTTAACTTAACTAATTTCCAGATTCAGAGAGAGTGTGGACTAATTTATTTTTAATCACTTTTTAGGAAGTTTTATAGGGTTGGTTTTTTTGTTCCCTTTGTAGATGATGTTTATAAGGGTCTTTTCAGCAAAGAAGCACGAACAGGTCTGAGAGCAACACCATCAAATGTGTTTGGCTCCATAGTTTTACCCCCCTTGCATACACTGACTTATTCAGCAGCAGCAATACTGGGGTAAGGCCTCCCAGCTCCTCAACCGCTCCCCAGTATCTTCACGGGATTCTTCCTGTTGCTTGTCCACCCAACTGCCACAGCTCAATTCACGGACCCAATTCTTACATCCCCATGTCCCTCCCACTGACGTCCCTTCTTTTATTTCCTAGGCCCCACCAGGGAGCTGTCAGGAGTATCACCTTACAGCCTGCATGCTGTATCATTACACACATGGAATTCTATACTGGTATTCCCATAACCCAATGGTTTATCATTACAAGAAATTAGATTCAGCAAGGAAGCTTTACTAGGTAGTCTCTGTTTTCCCACCAATACTGTCTCTGATTGTTGTACTAGCAGACAAGTTTCCCTTCTCCCTGGTCACATGAAACATATTCACTCTCTAAGGGAAACAGAAGAAGAAATTCGACTCACTCACCTGAGCTATCAAATCTCCATTTTCAGCATGGACCATGATTACAGCTCCAAGCCCTTTCAGAAAGGTAAAAGCTTCATAAAGCTGGAAGTGGTACAAAGAGGGGCATGTTACTTATTTCACAAACACGTCGCCTCATATTTTAAGTCATATTTTTATGCTGGCCCTTGCCCAAGTGTTCAGCCACCACCAGCCCCATGTACAGTCCCTGCTAGGACCCCTGTGGCTGCTAGCTATTCCATGTCCCCACTCTCCACACCAGCCGGTCACCGAACACCTGCCTATGGAGTGGTGCAGCAGCTGAACTCCTGAGAAACTATGTGCCACCTATAGGCAAAGTGTCTCCCTGAGATCCTTCTAAGGCAAGGCAGCTATGCACCTCCTCCAACACAGCCACGTGTCTTGTGAGAGTTCTCTGGTCTGTAGTTTGAGTACAGGCAGCTAACTAAATAAATAGATATAAAAAAGCTTCCATGAATGAACAAGGAATAGGTCCACTAAATTGGAATAGCAGTTAAGCTATGGACACTTTTAGTATAGCTACAGTACCCATATGTTCCCTTAAGTATACATTTCATGCACGTTTTTGTAAGTGTGGGCACAGTTTCAATCTCACGAATGTCTTTCATTTACACCTAAAGAATTCTATTATTTTCTCTCATGGGCTTCCATGTTAATTGATTTCCAACATTCAAAAATAATCCCTACAAAAGAAAAGCAATGGATTCTATTCTTTACACGTGGGCTTTTCAAAAGCACTACGGGGGGGTGTTAGGGACTGCCACTGAAAGTCAATGGGACTTGTGCTCCTAATGCCTTTAAGCACTTTTGAAAACCCCACCCTCCATTTTCTGTATTTGGTCTCACTAAGTAATATTGGGAGCCCAGTTTTCAAACTTGGGCACCTAAACTTAAAATATCCGGTCTTCAACTGAGTTACTCAAGGAACTACTCAATGGGCTTGGGGCACGTGAGCACTGATCTGAGCATCCAAATGTGGAAATGGGCACTCTGCTTTAGCCATTCAAGTTTGAATATTGGATCCCTTGCCCCCTTCTCCACCTTTTCTTAATATGTTTTGCTGTAATTAATCCCATCAAGAAGTTGGACTTGGCATGTACCTCTTCTCAAGAGGATGCTGTTACATTAAGAAGTCCAATGAAAACCACATGAATTGGAGGTGTAACAACAGTTGTTTAAGAGAAAAGGAAACAGCTCTGGAAATAAGTGGGAATGAAGCATTTGCTCAACTGAATAAGCAAACATTATTATTACTAACAGATGCCATTGTCCAATTACAATGATCTGCTGTCTGTGAATTAGAAAGCTGAAGAGGTTGTATCTATAACAAGTGCTATACAAACAAGCTCATTGTAATCTCCAACTCCAACAACTGAACACAAGAACATGCTTTCCCAAAGAACATGCTTTAGCAATTTGCAGTGAGTGAGAAACACATGGGATTTCAAAAGCTATGTCACTTTTAATATTGCCACTAGTGTATCATCTTTTTTCCCCCCTGACTCAGATTGAATGTTCCAAAGCCAACAAGTGAAGATATAAAGCCACGGCAAAATCTTGAGGGGTGTCTGCTACTCCCACTGAGCCTAATACCATGAAACATTAGTCATCTCTTTGCAAGGTGCTGAGTGCCATGTGCTCTCAAGAGCCTCCATGGTAAATACAGATGCTCAGCATCTCTCTGGCTTTGGCCTCCAGAGAGACAAATTTCATATGTTTGCATTTTCTCAAGTTCAGTTCAAAAGCAACATGACTGTCTCAGGTAGCTCTAAACTTCTTAACTAATCAACTGAAAGGAGTTTACGTATCACAACAATGATAAGCATCCTGAAGAATACCTGACTGTCGGACATTTGGTAGAGATCTTTATAGGCCATGTAGACTTGGAAAGAATTAACACCTGTTCCAAGACAAAACACAAGAGAGTTGCAATGTTAAGTAGATTCTTAAAGTATTTTTGAATGTCTGTTTTGGAGGAAAAGATTATTCAGGAAAATTGACAAAAGATATTCACTTTGATTAAGTGATGACCCCTTTTGCTGGGCCCCAATGTACAGTTACTGCCCACCTCCCATTCCAGACTAGACTTGGAGCAAGCCAACCACCATTGCAATTGAGATAAACCTCTACCCCGATATAATGCTGTCCTCGGGAGCCAAAAAATCTTATCGTGTTATAGGTGAAACCGTGTTATATCGAACTTGCTTTGATTCACCGAAGTGCGCAACCCTGCCCCGCTCCCCCGGAGTGCTGCTTTACCGCGTTATATCCAAATTCGTTTTATATCGGGGTCGCTTTATATCGGGGTAGAGGTGTATATATGAGATATACGTGTGCGACCAAAGAGATACATTAAGCCTGCCAAGTCGGAACCAATAGTCATTTCTTATCCAAGGGAACCCAACCAAAGATTAATTATAATCCTATGTGAGCATTCTCTGGATAGACAGGCTGAAAGATATACTCCTAACCAAGTAATGCAAATTCTCTGTTGCTACTTTCCTTTTTCTGTCTTAGGGCCATACCCTGACCCATTGGCATCAGTATGTGTTTTGACCCCATTTAAGTCAATGTTCCCCCTGAAGTCAATACAATACTGTTTTCGCAGCTAAAAACAGATATGACTTAAGCTGCACTTTTCAGTTAGTGGATTGCCTGTATAACGATGCTCAGAGACCAAGGTGCAGATTGGTAATGTGGCACCCATCTGGCTATATGGCCATACAGGGTCAGAGATCCTACCTCAGCTGGTGTACATTGACCCAGTCAATGGAACTACATGGATTTACACCAGCTGAGGATCTGGCCCATTACTTATAAACCTAACTATTTAAACAAAAACTTTTTAAAATGTGCCTGATGCCTTCTCTCATGCCAGTGAGACCCAGCAAGGTCCCATCCCACATGTTAGGAACGTACCATTTAAGTCATGCCTATGAAATCCTGAAGATAGTCAAAGAAACGGGTAGAGCAATCTGTGGATCCACTTGGCCAGTATAGTACTGTCCTATGTGATTTCTTTACATCCTATGTGAGAGCCAAATACATTCATGGGTCATGTAGACTGGCTGCTGAAATGGTTGTAAGTCAGAGGAAGTGGTCTGCACCGTTATGAACAGTTGCTCCTGCAAAATGTTCAACCTCTCTAAAGCCAAAACCTCTTTGAATGAGCACTCTATTGATTTAGAACTGATTAACTGTCCAACTACGACAGGCCAATCTCATCAGCAGCTCTGAAAGCTCCCTGGCGATTCCTCCTGAGAGCATATTAGACAAACTCCAAGCTGAAATGTGATAACTAAGCATTGCTTCTTAACTAACCTGGGATCACTTTGTCAATCAATGTAAAATACATAATAGGGTCTAGATCAGGGGTCGGCAACGTTCGGCACGCGGCTCGCCAGGGTAAGCACCCTAGCAGGCCGGGACAGTTTATTTACCTGCTGACGCAGCAGGTTCAGCCAATCGCAGCCCCCACTGGCCGTGGTTCACCGTCCTGGGCCAATAGGGGCAGCGGGAAGCCGCGGCCAGCACATCCCTCGGCCCGCACCGCTTCCCGCCACCTCCATTGGTCCGGGACGGCGAACCACGGCAAGTGGGGGCCACTATCGGCCGAACCTGCCGTGTCAGCAGGTAAATTAACTGGCCCAGCCCGCCAGGGTGCTTAGCCTGGCAAGCTGCGTGCCGAACATTGCCGACCCCTGGTCTAGATCCTCAGTTGATGTCAATGGAGCAATAAAGATTCACATCAAGACAATTTATACCAGCTGAGAATCTGGCTTACATGTTTCCAGTTTTCAGCAGATATTCTATATTAATTTTTAAAGCTCCTGCCATGTTGAAAAAAGTATCCTATTTTATTTGGGCTTTACCTCCATGTCTCCTATCATACTTGAGTAATTCACACTGACCGAGACACACTACAGCATCAATGAGAATGAAGGTGACCTCCAAATGCTATACCTCTCAAGCAATCCACTTAGGACCCCATAATACATTTTGCTTTCTGGACCAATGAACAGATTCTTTCTTAAAGTAAATGCCAGATCATATTTGTATTGAAAACTCAAATTTCTATACTGGGAGCAAACTATTAACCCAGTTGTCTGCACCTGGCTCTTAATGTAAGCCCTCAAGCACATACTAGAGCCATTTGTGAGCCAGCTCCGGAAAATAACAGCTAATCTTTGATACACGCTGCAGTACGCTTGCTTGATAGTAAATCCAGCTGAAACTAGATTTAAATCCACATGATCAATCCTCTGCCCCTGCTATCATCTTTGATTTGGCACTGTCAACAATGGCAAATGCTGTCAGCCTGTAAAATCAGCCCTATTATAAAAAGCATTTTAAAATTAGCTACATTTTGCCCAAATTGTACATAATCCTGAGGATTAAAGACTTTAAAGGTCGATAGAAAATTTTGTGGCCTAAAATCTGGTTACAAAGCAGGTGTACTGTTACAGTCGTGCTGCTCAGGATGAAAGCTCCTATATTACTCCATATATGTGGTTTCTGGTGTCTACACAGTAAACAAGCTCTGCTTTGTTTGTATATTTATACAGTACAGTTCTATTTAAATAGAGCTTCTCAGATTTGGTCCATCATAACTCTCTACAAGGGACACTGCATGTATGTATTTGGCTTTCTGATGCATATGTAGTCCAGATTATACTTTTAGCAATAAATACCTAATTGGTTCCCAGGAACTCTGAGTGCACATGAACAAATGGGTAATGAACTATGTAAATGTGTGTTTTGTGGGAACAACTTAGGCACCTAGACCAAGATTTTTTTTAAAAAGCATCTAAAGTTAGACTCCGAAATAAGTAACCTGATTTTCATAAGTATTGGGCCTCCACTATCTTCCAGAGGGAGCTGCTGAGTGGTCAGCAGTTCTGAAAATCAGGTCTCTACTGCAGATGCCTAAATGTGGATTTAGAATCCTAACTTTAGGCTCCAAGTTTTGAAAATCTTGGCCTTAATTTTGAAAATTAGCCATATATTTCCCAATTTCATGTCAAAGCAGGTAAAGTGCCATGTGGCATTGTTGTTCAAAGATGAATAGCCTATGACAACTGTCCAAGCACTGAAGGTTGGTCTCCTAATTTTGTTATCTTAATATAAGGCCTGCCTTGCACTTTGCATAGCGTTATTTCCATCTGTCAAGTGCTACCATTTTTATCAGATAACATTTTCCCCTTGCTGATCTGAATTCTCCTCATCTGTACTGGCCTATCTCTACTGCCTCTAATGGAGTTACTCCTGATTAATAGCAGTGCATGGAGTTTCAGACCCACTTTACACAGAGGCAAATGAATGCAAAGGTTCATGGCCAGGGTATCTAATACCTATATGCCTCTTTTGTGGGAAATAACAGGACTATCTGGAGTACTTCAGAATTGAGCATTTGCACATTGCTTAGAGAAATGAAAACATTTTATTTTCATTAATTAACCTTTATCTTGCACCAGGATATCCAGCTCTTCTCGGATCCCATCATACCAGTTAGTGATATCCACATGGAGAGAGTAATCACAACAGGATTTGGTGTCAGCTGCCTCATGCCACTTTTCAAATGAGGTCAATAAACTCACCCCGGCTTCAGGGACCACGTGATCAACTGAAATATAGATGAAGCACCTGTTACACAAATTGCACACATTTCCTATTCTGCAGTTTCAGTGATTATCTACAGTGAACCTACAACAAAGCAGGCTTTTCATTGGCACGGTGTAAATTGCAGGATGTGGGACAGATACAGACCTCTCAAGTATTCCAGCTTTTGCAGAACATTCTGCATTGAAGCTGAATCTAGCAACCTGTTTTGCTATACCATCAAGTCAGGAAATGTGTGTGTGTGAGTGAGAGAGAGAGAGATCTAAACACCCTGTAGCTTAGTGAAGGTGCACTGAGCTGGTATGCAGGAGATCATGAATTCTGGTCTCTACTGACTGACATTTACATTCCTATGCACTTCATAACTCTTATTATTGACCAAGGCCTTATACCCTTTTCTAGAAGGCTGTCATGAATTAGCCCATTCTGCTTTGCCAATAAATTAATGAAGAGCTCTTCAGGCAGCATTGGGAACAAAACCCAAGGCTCCAAAATATAAGATTCAAGTCTTAACCACTCAGTCACACTGGCTTTCACAATCAGGGTGATAATGACTGGGACTAATGATGCATGTAGAATTACTCATGTTTGCAAGGTTGGGTTCTACTTGAATAATGAAAACACAGCAAGGTGTACTGTATCTTAACATATGCAAACCTTATGGTGTATTACTGAATGTATAGAATTGAGCCTTTTACTGGGCATTTTTCAATTTTGAAAAAAGGAAAAGCACATTAAGAAACTTCACACTATTAATAAAGTAGAGAAATCCTTAAATTAAACAGTCCTAGCAGCTACATTAAATAAACTAAATAACTTCCAAAAGGAAAAGTACAGCTATTTAACTATTATCCAGAAATAAATCTGTTTTAACCTCTTCATTGATGCAAATGTACTGAATATAGCTGGCAGGTCCCACCTCATGTTCTTAATGCATTTGAACTTTTCATTGATTACAATAGAGCAGCCATTTAAAACATCTACACAAACATGTAGTGGAGTCCAGCAAAGAGACGCTTAAGTGAATGCTGTTCTGCCATCTTTACTGGAATATACTGTACAATATTATCAACCTGCTTAAAAGTGAATCTGCTTTTCCAATCCAGAGAGGATGGAAATAAATGCCTATTTAGACTTTCTAAACAGGCTAAAAGATATGGGTGCATCTAACTGAAGAAAATATACTAAAAATCAACTCTTTCCACTATTAAAAAACAATAATGTATTATGTGCCTATTTCCATGGCCTTTTGCTGCATGACATACATTCAAAGCAAAGTACCATTCCCCACCAACCACTCCCAAGTCAAAAGGAACAAAACTCCATGGGGCAGCACAAGACAGCTTTGGCAATTTACTCCAGTTGAGGATCTGCCCCACATAATCTTAATCCAGAGCCAAGCAAATGCTAGGCAGAAAAGATGAGGCTTGCTCGGCAATCTGATGCACAAAGGATGAGTTTAACAGCCCAGAACCCCTTACCAGAACATCCTGCTTCCAGGATGTAGCTGTAAGCAGGCTTCAGACCTCCCTGGTCTCATATCGGATTCCTTATACCACTATTTTATTATTTTCCAAATTTTTACCAGTATCTGATATTACACTGTAAGCACAACAGTTTACTAGAATTGTTGCTTTGCATTGTTACTGCACTGTATAAACCGATAAAAAAATTCAGTGATAGCAAGTATAGTAAATCTCATGCTTGTTATGTGAGAGAAATCCAGGATACACTTGTAGAGCCGGCTTGACATAAATAACTTCCCAATCATGCCCACTAAGAAATAAGGCAAGGCGAATGGATAGTTAAGTTGTATATAGGGGCTTGAAAAGTAGTATGCTGGAGTCAGGATGTCTGTGCTAGCTAACATAAGCAGCTATACCCTAATGCTAGGGACAACTGACAAGATAAATCTCAAATTAAAGAACAGGTTCCCACATGAACAGCACATGGAGAGAGCATGCTGGATTGGTTCCTGCAAAGTAACCAAGCCAACCCAAAAATGTGTGATGTAATGTATAGCAAATGCAATGGAATCTGCAAATTTATATAAAGGAAGAAGTATTCTCTGTAACTTTGGATGTGTGGTACGCGCTATACTCACCTCCTACGCTTGAGTCTGATCAACTCAACATAGCTTTGCTGTTTGCCAGATAAAGGAAAGTAAGTGACAAAATCTGGAGTCAAACTAAGTGTTTTGGTTCTCAGAGAAATGGATGAAATGTTCTCCCAGAAGCAGACATGGTGCTCTGGATAAGTCGGGTAGAAAAAGTTTCAGAGGGAATCCCAACAACACTACCCTAGGTGCGGCTGCTTTTTCTAAGGGTAACCTCATTTTTCATGTTGATCCTGGTAAAGTTGTCTACAGTAATCAGTGGAGATTCCAGCCTCACAAGACCCAGACATTGATCTGATCTTAAATGACTTCTGAAACCAGCGATGTAGAATATACACAGATAAACCCAGTGAACTGAAAACAGCAGGTTACGCTCAGCCCCAAGACAGTTAGATTTGAGAGGTGAGAGTGTTTTAGTACTTACTGATCATGGTGGTACCGCCTGCTAGAGCTGCTTTTGTGCCTTGATAGAAGTCATCAACAGCGGTCATTCCTTGGTAGGGTTTTTGTAGGTAAGTGTTGACATCGATTCCCCCGGGGATAACCATACGTCCATTAGCCTCAATGGTCTTTACTCCACCAGGAACAATCAAATTCTCTCCTATTTGTCTAAACAGCAGGAAAAGCACAAGGAAATTTCCAGACAAAAACTAAATTAAGATAGAATCAAGATTGAGAGCGCATATCAGTAATTTTGTATTATTAATATTTGTATTACCATATATTACAGGGAAGTTGCAATTATTTCAACACCAAACACTGTAAACCCAAAACATTCAAAACTAAGATTAAACTTAAAAGAAATTCAATTCATTTTAAAGTATGAAAATGCAGTTACGGCACCGAAACAAACTGTAGTCACAGCTTCTTCAAACTTCTCCTATAGTTAAAACTCAATCTTGTGCATAGGCTATATTTCAATATATGTGAATTAAAGGTCCTGTAATTCCCCTTATAATTCTTCATAACTGAAAGCTTCTTCTTCAGTAGAAATCTCAACCCTGTCTTACAGTGACACCATGCAAAATCCATACAATCACAAGGAACGAATTTTAGTGTTTGTGGACTCCACTTAGATTAAAACTGATTTTTAAAAATGTGTTTGATTTCAAAAATTATTAATCCCTCCTGGGGTCACAACAAGGCAAAGTTATGTTACTATGGGTACCACAAACCTGCATTTCCACAGCTCAGCTTGCTTGGATTTGTTTTTTGGTTAACATTAACTGTGAACTTCCTGGGCTTATACTATTTTGTTTTAGGATAATTACCACACCGCTGTAATGTAGTTTGCCCTAAATTTCTGATACATATTCTTAGCCCTAATTCTCTTTCAATATAGATTTTCTGTGGATAAGATAATATTTACGTGCATGTATATATGAACTCATCCAAGACACACACAGATCCTGAATTTATTTTGCGCAACATTAAAACGCAGTAGCTACCCATGAAGTGAAACTTGGCAACTGTTTAACAGCCTGTAGCAACAATTTAGGATGGGAAATGAATATAACTATTAATTATACCCAGGGGAAACTACTAGTAATTACTCAAACTGGAATTTGGCCAAACAACCAGAGTTAAAAAAAAACACAGGAGATCAAGAGCTCATTTTTACATCTCATCCAAAGGACTCCACATCCAACAGCACCGTGTCCCATACTACAGTGGGGCACAGGGCTTGGTTCTAGTCTAAGGGAAGAGCACCAGTTTCTGAATTAACCACACTGCTTCCTGCAATATCTGGAATTTTGCTCGAAGTCTCCATTCTAAGTACTAACCAAGCTTAGCTAGTGAGAGCTGATGTTAGCTCAGCGTGAGGCCATATAGCTGTGTGTGTAAATGCCCAATAGTCACCCAAATGTTGCATTACACTGGGAGATATGCTGTAACATGTTTACAACTATGATAAATATTAATGTAGCTAATTATAGAGTGGAAAAATAGATAGGGAATTAGTACAGATGCATGAATGCAAGCAGACCAGCACAACAGGTTACACAAAAGGGACTTAAGATGCTTCGGGATTCTTCAAATTTGAATTGCAAAGAAATATCACAAGGTACTCAACAAATGAAAATAGGGGGAAGATCATCAGCTTGTTTAAATCAGTTCCACTGCAAACAATAGAGAAATGCTAAGTCAATTTACACCAGATGATCTTTCGTCCCTAACGTTATAATCAGAGCTACACTGCTTTCTCTGTGCAGTGTTTGTGTGGTAAAGAGATCTGAGAATGGAAAAAAGAGCCAAGATCCATCTCCTTTAAATTCTACTTTGAAACAAGAATAACATTCTAAAGACTACCTGTGAACACTGTGAAAAACAAGAAAACTAAAAAATAAAAGTAAGCTGGTTTTATTTCCCCCGTAAAAATATCATCTTTTCAGACCCTGGTTCAACAAAGCACTTAAGCACATGCTTTGCTGAAAAAAGATGGGCTTTGGGATGTGCTTAAAGTTAAGCATTTAAACACATGCTTAAGTCCCACTGAAGTCCAAGAGTGTTATGCATGTGTAGAAGTGCTTTGCTGAACCAGGGCCTGAGCCATTCTCACTCCCTTGCAGAGCATCAGCTTCCTCAACATTTGTTAGTCTCTAAGGTGCCACAAGTACTCCTGTTCTTCTTTTTGCGGATACAGACTAACACGGCTGTTACTCTGAATTCCTCAACATTGCTGCACTCCATTACTGTATGTTGAAGTGAATGGATTTCACTACACTTGGCTTGTGCAGATAGCAAGGTGGTGTCTCACTTCTAGTGTTGCCACCCAGGTTAAGCCTGCTGGAAGGAGGCTGATCCTCACTGGCATTGCTCAGTGGTTTTTATTCTCTTTGTCTAGAACGCTGAGCAAGAGGTGGTGTGTCAGGCTTCTTGAACAGTTCATTTTGGAATAATATTTGTATGCTAATGAGAAAGTGGGGTCATTTAGTTGCTGCTTATAAGTGAGAGAGAAAGTGAATGATGCTGATAGTTGTATTCTAGCTACCATGCAAATGCCTCCAGACACCATTTGATGCACCAGTAATCATTAGCAAATTACAAGGTTCACCTCTCAAACAGTTGTCATGATCTATAATTTCCTGTGAACAAAGCAAGATGACTAGGGCATAATGTAGAGACCCCAATCCTGAATCCACTTACTCACATGCTTAAATTTATGCACATGAAAAATCCCCATTGAGCTCGGTGCGGTTACTCAGATTTGTGAGCAAAGGGTGGGATCCACGCAGCTACTTAGGCACCTAAGTCCCATTTTTAGGAGCCCAAGTCCTGTTTTTAGGCACCACTGCAATCCACAAGACACCCACATGGCTGCTGCCTAACCATGTAGGTGCCTATGTTTTTTTCTTCTGGGTATAGAGCCTCACTCTAGGCAGCCTCTCTCTAGGCCTGAGCATGTGCACTACTGCCTCATGATAAGCACCCGGAGGCTTATATCCCGCCTAAGCCCCACAGTGATTCACAGACTGGGGGAGACTAGTGTTTGGCTGGCCAAGTCATGCACAGGGGCCCAAATCCTGTAAGCAGCTTCTGTGCATGCCTACTGGATTGGGCCCCTCAGACAAGTTCACACAGAACAGCTGCAGGAGCAAGGCCTCCCTTGTAATCGTTAACCCAATGGTTAGGGTACTCACTCAGGGCATGGGAGACCCCTGATTCAAGCCCCCACCCCTTGAGGGGGAGAAGGGATATGAACAGGAATCCGCCACCTCTTAGCTGAGTGCCTGAGGCACAGGGCAATAGAATCATTCTAACTCGTTCTGTGGCCCACGTCATATTTAAGAATGCCATTGTTTAATTAAAATGGAACAACTTCAGCAGGAGAGATTGAGGGAGCCCCACATCCGAATACTCCATAGCCTCATAGTTGGGGCACTTACCTGAGAGGTGGCAGAGCCCTGTTCAAATGCTTTCTCTCCTACCGAGGAGCGGGGACATGAACCAGGGGTTTCCCACATCCTGGGTAAGTACCCTACCGCTGAGCTAAAGACTATAAGGGACATTCTTGTCCTCCTCCTCTCCCCCCAGCTGTTTTGTTGAATGTCCCACATGCATCTTAGGTGGCCAAGCTCTTATCTTCCCCTAGTTTGTGGATCACTAGCAGAGCTAGGCACTTCCCTGCAGCCCAGACTTAGGCGCCTGTCTCCCTGAGAGGGGCAGGGCTTAGCACATACCCCTCTGGTTGATGTCTCCCATTGGCTAGTTTAGACAGCTCCCCCACTGCCATGCTGGCTTTGTGAATCGCAATCTATTGCATTGTATATGGAGCCTGAGCACCTCCCTCAGGTTTTGCAGATCACAGTGTTTGTTCCTGTGATTTTCTAAGTGCCTAAAAGTTAGGAGCCATGATGCTCAGTTTTGCAACACTTAAGTCCCTTTGTGGATCCCACCTGAAGTGTTTGCAGGATCGGAGCCTAAAATTCACAATGGATTTCAGACCTCAAGGTAGATCAAAGGTCAACCTCAATTGTTTTATTATATGACATGCTTACAACACTCCACAGAGAATGTGCATCTGAACAAAAAAGGGTAGCACTAAGGTGAAGTAAAACACTTATTAAAGGAATGCTAATCGTCTGATGGTGCAAACCAACATGGGTGTTTTTGTTAGCTCCAATTAAAATAAGATTTTCTTGGGATTTAAGCACTCCTGTTTCCTTTTTGCAATGGACATGTCCAGTGCAGAGCAACTGCACAAGAGTCAGAAAGGGAAATTGACTAGAAAGAATCATAAAACAGAATAGTCTTTCATTGTCCAGGATGAATGAGGTGCATTACATTGTTTATATTCTTTCTGTTGTAATAATCTATGGAATTATTAACAACACAGGGATGGATAATTCTTTAAAGAACATATTTTTTAGTCTGACAGTGTCCATCTACAAAAAAGGAACTCCTAAGACAGGGAAACAGTGTATGTTCTTATCAGTTTAATAATTCAAATTTTCTGTATCGTTTCTTTTTTCTAAATATTCTCTAATAATATTTATTGATTGTTATTTTTTCAGGCACTAACTTTTGGCCTCTGGAGACCTGCATATGTCACAAGTGAAGAAAGTTTGGTGGTCACAAACTAGTCTATTGGCTATTTGTGAATATCACAACATTTGTGCACTTCCACAATTCAGCAAAACTAGCAATATTTCTTCTCCGCCAAGGCCCAGAGTGGGAAGCACAGAACTGCACGAGGAACCTTGCACCTCAACTGTCTGCATCTATTCAAGGCTATCAGAAACATGAGTTTCTGAAGCAATATGTTTATCCAAAGAGAATTTGTATTGTTCCTGCAGCTGGCATCCTGAAGTTGTTGCAGGTTCTCTCTATTTAATTTAGTAGATGATTTAGGGCCTAATCTTGCTGTGACAGTCTATACTATTATGGTCATCACTTTTACAAGACTATGATATATTTTGTACAAAATATGCCTTGTAAGGTATCATTTGAAAAGTCACAACCTGCTGAGTATTATAGTCCCAGTAAAATGTTTGTATCGACACTATATGTAAAATTATAAGATTCTTACTATGTACCATTGTTCTAACATGCTCCAAGGTTCAGACAAGCAGGTCCAAACCAGTCTCTCAGAGACAAAGGCTCACTGGCACCCCAGACAGGTGTTAAAAAGCGATCACTGGCTTAAACAGCCATTCTTCAGCACCGAGAAGGTGTAAACGAGAAAACTACATTCATCTCAGAGATAGCTCGAACCTCACATACACAAGAAACTGTTTGTCTGCACCCAGATATGTGTGTGGGGGGGCAATCTTCAAAGAGGGGAGAGGGGTATAAGTATGTGAAACAGTGGCTTTCACCTCACTTCTCCTCCCATCTCTCTGCTCATGACATCAACCAACACCTGAAATGACTCGGAACTAGGAGAGGGGTCCCTGGCTGACAGGAAATCCATCCTGTAAAACTATTACAATTTGTGGTGAGAGAAAGAGACTTGCTTTAAATCCTACTAGCTTGTTAAAGTTTAGGAATTCGCTTGTGTTTTTATTTCTTTTGTAACCAATTCTGACTTTATGCCTTATCACTTGTAATTCTTTAAAATCCATCTTTCTGTAGTTAATAAACTTATCTTATTGTTTCATCTTAACCAGTGTGTTTGGATTAGGCTGTGTGGGAAACTCCACTTGAGACAACAAGGTTGGAGCATAATCATTTTCCTTTGTTGAAATGACGGACCCACTATGAGCTTGTCCTGTCCAGAAGGGTTCTGTACAGTACAAGATGCACATTTCTGTGGTCAAGGCTGGGACTAAGAACATGCAGGTGTCACCCTGTATGTAACTCATGAGTGGCTGGGAGAGCATTCATGTATTCAGCTGGGAGTTATTTTACATGAGAGTGGCTGTGTATAAGCAGGACTCCTAGTGGTGGCAGTTCACAGTAAAGCAGTGTAAAAGACTGTAGAGCTGATGGGATATAGCTATTCAATAGTCCAGACTGTACCCTGAGGAAGGTGACACCTGCCCATTTCTATATAAGTGTGTAAGAAGAGGGAACACAAAGCATATATATTCAGTGCACAAGCAGCGGTGTAGACAATGTTGGTGTACAAGAGAGCAGCTGTATATGTACATGGGACACACACTAGGGGTTCCGTGTGAGAAAAGGTGCCTATGTAGGGGCTCAGTATCCACATACAGCACAAAATGGCACCAATATCAGCAAGTGAAATTGCTGTACTAAGCACCCCACAGCACATTGAGCCAGTAACCGTTCATCTTCGCCTGGGATCTCTTGCACTAGATGCACCTGACAGCTTGGCTGGACTTGTGCTACTACCTGCACTGCACAGGCTTTGGCATAGACTAAGTCCTGTCAGAAGTAACTGAGAATGGACCCATTGCAGGTGCAAAGAACTCCAGTCACACTGACTGATGGAATCTTCTACCTGTCTGACACTAGCAAAGATGAAAAGCAGATTTTTATAATAAATAAAATATTCCTCTACAACATACAACATTAACAGGCATCCACAGAGGTGTGCAGGCAGTAGGAGTCAAGCTCACTATCATGATTAATATGCATGCAAAAATGTTCAGTATTTTAAAAACTAACTTTATCAGTCCATCTTCCAGGTATATGTCTGCATAGAAGGAGTAGTCATCATTGATAATTCTTCCACCTTTAATGAGCAGTCGATCACTCTGAGGGAAAAAAAAAGAAGAAACATTTATGAAGTAAACAAAAATGGAATCAAGTCAAATAGCACAAACCTAACCTTTATACCATGAACCCATTAACATCAGAAGTGCCAGGAATGCTAGTTCATACCAGGGGTGGCCAAACTTACTGGCCCTCCAAGCAACATACGACAATCTTCAGAAGTTCGAGAGCCAGGGCACACCTGCTTCAGCCCCACTCCTGCTGAAGTCCCAAACTGTTGATTAGCACATCCAGCAGCGTGTGTTCAGGTGCTCGTCCGCACCCCCGCTGCTTTGCGGCCATGGTGCTCCTGCAGCTGCTCCCGGAACCCTCCTGCTGGCTGTGCAGAATGTGGGGAGGGGAGGAGGAAAGGAGGGTGCTGATGTTAAGGTATCCCCCTCCCCCAACCCCTGTAGCCCATCTCCACAGAGCAAGGTAAAGGGGACAGGGCTCATCAGGACTCGCAGTAGCTCTGAGATCTGAACAAGCCTTCTGGTGAGTGCCTTAAAGAGACAGTGCATGGTCTCTTAGAGACTTCCCCAGCAGCCAGCACACACAATCTCTGTCTGTCTGTCTGTCTCTCTCTCTTTCACACACACACAGAGTCTCTCCCCCTGCCCATGTACCCATCTCTGCAGAGCAGGGGAGGGGGACACGGTTCAGGAGGAGGAAAGCTTTCAGTGACTGCCTTAAAGAGTCAGCGGATGGGCGTCTCTCAGAAACTTCCCCAGCAGCCAGCACACACACAGTCTGTGTGTGTCACACACACACACACACACACAGTCACACATACACACAGTGTCCGTGTGTTGCGCACACATACACACAGGGTCCTGTCGCACACCTCACAACACTGTTGTTATCGTGGTTATTTCTTGGAACTTCCTGCAATGCCCATATATTCTCTGTAATTTTATTCTTTCAAAGTGTGTTATTTTAGTTTTTTGAGTGATCTATGCATTTCATTTCTCTCTTACACTTAAGTGTAATTCTTTGAGTAGTGAGTTCTAAAATGCCTAAGTTGTACTGGCTGGAGTAATTATCCCAACTGGTAACTTTTAAAAAATATATATTATATCTAGGTTTTTTGTTTCTACTGATGGCGCACATCCACACATTACCTTGATGCACATAACAAAATGTATTCCGCACATGGGTGGAACATTGGTGCCGAGTCCCAGCAGGTGCACCCCGCAGGCTGAAGACCCAGATGCCCCTATCCCACCACCCCGCTGCAAGGCAGAGGTCCTGAGCTCCACCCCCCATCCTCCCGGTTTGGTAGGTGGAGAAGGGGGGGCATGGAGGGCTCCGCGAGCCACACTTTAATGGTAAAAGGGACACATGTGGCTCACGAGCCACAGTTTGGCCACTCATGGTTTATACATTCCACCTATCGTGTTGTAATTATGCCACCTGAAAAGCATATATTTTCTGAGTTTTGTGTCTGGGTTTTAGTCTCATCACTCCCATCAAAGTGATGCCATCAAGATGAAAACCACATACCATTTTTTATAAATCCTACCTGTGTCACTAATAGCACCTCATATCATTAACAATGACAAATGAGATAACTGAGCCTTCCACCTTATCATAGAATCATAGAAATACAGGGCTGGAAGGGACCTCCAGAAGTCATCAAGTCCAGCCCCCTGTGCTGAGGCAGGACCAAGTAAACCTAGACCATCCCTGACAGGTATCTGTCCAAGCTGTTCTTAAAATCCTCCAATGATGGGGATTCCACTATCCCTTATAAATAGAAAGTTGTTCCTAAAATCTCACCTAAATCTCCCTTGCTGCAGATTAAGCCCGTTACTTCTTGTCTTATCTTCAGTGGACATGGAGAACAATTGATCACAGTCCTTTTTATAACAGCCATTAACATATTTGAAGACTCTTATCAGGTCTCCCCCTCAGTCTTCTTTTCTTAAGACTAAACAGAACCAGTTTTTTTAACCTTTCCGCATAGGTGAGGTTTTCTAAAACTTTTACCATTTTTGTTGCTCTCCTCTGGAATCTCACCCAGAATTGGACACAGTACTCCAGCAGAGTCCTCACCAGGGCCAAGCAAAGCAGGACAATTACCGCTCGTGTCTTACATACAACACTCCGGTTAATACACTCCAGAATATTAGCTTTTTTTGCAACTGCATCAGACTGTTGACTTAATTTGGGATCCACTGTAACCCCCAGCTCCTTTTCATCCCTACTATCACCTAGCCAGTTCTTCCCCATTTTGTAGTTGTATATTTGATTTTTCCTTCCTAAGTGAAGTACTTTGCACTTTTTTTTGTTGAATTTCATCTTGTTGAATTCAGACCAATTTGTCAAGGTTGTTTTGAATTCTAATCCTGTCTTCCAGAGTGCTGGCAACCCTTCCCAGTTTGGTGTCATCTGCAAGTTTTATAAGCATACTCTCCACTCCATTACCCAAGCTATTAATGAAAATATTGAATTTTACTGGACTCAGGACTGACCCCAGTAGAACCTCATTAGATATGCCCTCCCATTTTGACAGTGAATCATTGATAACTACTCTTTGAGTAGAGTCTTTCAACTAGGTATTCATCCACTTTATAGTAATTTAATCTAGACCACATTTCCCTAGTTTTCTTATGATAATGTATTGTGTGACTGTGTCAAAAGCCTTTCTAAAATTAAGCTGTATCACATCTACTTCTTTCCCCCTATCCACCAGACCAGTAACCCTGTCAAAGAAAGAAACTAGGTTGCTTTGGCATGATCTGTTCTTGACAAATCCATGCTGTCTATTCCTTATAATCCTATTATCCTCTAGGTGCTTAGAAACAGATTGTTTAATAATTTGATCCAGTATCTTTCCAAGTATTGAAGTTAGGCTGACTGGTCTATAATTCCCCAGGGTCCTTCTTGTTCCCCCTTTTTAAAGATAGGTACTAGGTTTTCCCTTCTTCAGTCCTCTTGCACCTCACCTGTCTTCCAAGAATTCTAAAAGATAATTGTTAATGGTTCCAAGATTGCTTCAGCTAGTTACTTAAATTAAGATGAATTTCATCAGGCCCTGCTGACATGAATACATCCAACTATCTAAATATTCTTTAACTTGTTCTTTCCCTATTTGTGTTGAGTATCTGGTCACCATTAACCTTTTAAGTGAGGGCTGAAGCAAAATGGGCATTAAACACGTCAAGCTTCTTGATGCAGCAGTTAGCTCTCCTTCCTGCTAAGTAGAAGACCTACACTTTCCGTCCTCTTTCTCTTGGTCCTAATGTATTTAAAGAACCTCTTCTTATTGTCTTTTATGTCCTTTGCTAAGTATAACTCATTTTGTGCCTTAGCCTGTCTGATTTTGTCCCCATATGCGTGTGCTATTCTTTTGTATTCGTCTTTAGCAATTTGTCCATGTTTCCACATTTTGTAGGATTCCTCTTTGATTTTCAGGTCATTAAAGAGTTCTTGGTGGAGCCATTTGGGCCCTTTACTATTCTTCCTATCTTTCCTTCACATTGGGATAATTTGCAGTGGTGCCTTTAATATTGTCTCCTTGAGAAACTGCCAGCTGAAATCCTTTTTCCTTTAGATTTTCTTCTAATAGGACCTTACCTACCTGCTCTCAGAGTTTGTTAAAATCTGCTTTTTTGAAGTCCAATTGTCCTTATTTTGCCACTCTCGGTTTTCTTTCCTTAGAATCATGAAATCTATCATTTCATGATTACTTTCACACAAATTGCCTTTCACTTTCAGATTCCCACCCAATTCCTCGCTGTAGGTCAGAATCGAGTCTAAAATGGCTGTCCCCCTGCTTACTTCCTCCACTTTTTGAAATACAAAAGTTCCCAATACATTCCAATAATTTATTGGAAATTTTATTTTGCCATATTACTTTTCCAACAGATGTCTTTTCCAGCCTTGATGTCACCCATTGACATACAGCCCAGATGGCAGCGGACTAAAATTTGTTACCACCTGATGGATGGCCAATGTGAAATGAGTTTGGTGGTCACAATCTAGTTCCTAGAGGACAAATGTCCACAAATGCCAAAACCATTACATACGGTAGTAATTTTCAGTCTTCGGACAGATCATTCTACAACTCCTTAATGCCACTACCATACTGTAAAGGAGCCTTAAAGGGAAAAGAATCACCCCCAGGACAATTCCCTCAACACAAGAGCAGCATAGACCTAGCTTATATGGCCCTACAATGCCCACTTTATAGCCCCTATCATAGGGCCAGCCAAGGTCAGGCCTAGAGTTGGAAATACAAGTAATGGCCAGAGAGTCTGTACTCCAGCAGTTTTTGGTCCCAGAGCAAACTATTGGCTACGGTGGGGAAGTTGCCTTAACTAACAGCAGCCCAGTAAAACCCAACTGTGCTGGTTTCCCAGAGAAGCCAAGAATATGCACCTTTCCCCTGCCCCCTCCCCGATCTACACATTCTATGCTGTGCCTCATGAGAGACAACACAGAATCTGGTCTCTGGCTGACGGTCTCAGCAGATAAGTCAAGGACTTAATGGACATGGAGACGGAACTACCTTCTCACCCCTCCAGGTGATCCCTCCCGATTCATTTCAGGGCACATTAGTCATGCAGTTCAGGAAAGTCTGCACTGCTGCTGCCTGCTGAGTAGCCATTCTGTGAAGGGAACAGTTCAGTCTCCAGGGCTAGATTTAATTGCACTGTCACATGGCACTGCTGCGGGGCGAGCTCTGAGCGGGCTACAGCCAGCCCAACCAAACTCGGCTGTGCAACGTGAGTGCTTGGGAACCGAGTGAAAGTGACTGGTTTACCAGTAAACAGACTGGTTTACTGACTTGACTTGCCTTCACTGCCCAAGCCGAGTGACCTGCATAAAGGGGAAAATGAATTAGTTTTCTGAGGGAGCTAATTCTCTGCATGTCTTTATATGTGAATCCAGTGTTGAGTAAGGGCTCTAGCAGCGATGTGCAAGGGAATTAATAGGGGGAAAGAGTTCCCATGAAAAACCAGGAGCCAATCAGGGTCCCTGTTCCATACCCCCCTGCAATCTAAAAGAGCCTCCCATGGTGCAGAGCTATACCTTGTCACAATGCCACAGGGCCTACAGAGCTGGTCAGCAGCAGAAAGCGGGAGCCTGCTGAGTATGTCCCATATGCACTCCACCATCCCCCTTCCCGCCCAGAATTTCAAAGAGCACAGGGAAAGAGAGGGAGCAAGTGCCATGCAATCTCTCTTGGGAGGTAAAGCATGCTCCATTCCCTGTAGTCTACCAGCTCTGCAGGTTGGTATGAGACGAGGAGAGGGAAAGAGTGAGTTCTGACCTGAATGAGCATTGGAGTTACACACACATATATCCACAACTGACCGTTACTTTTGTAACAACTAACTCAGCATGTTTGCACTTCCCTTGGCCTCAGCTGTAAAAGTAAGTTGGTTTTAGTCAGGTTTCCGATTCTGATGTATTAGCATCCCGCAGCAGTGTTTGGATTTTGAACACTGCAGGCAAACATGTAACTATACAGCGCTCTTACAAAGTCATTTAAAAAATCATCAATAGGGCATATATAAAACCCATAAAAATCCTAAACTAATTGCTAGTATCCTTTTAAAGTTGATGAAAGCTGAATTACTAAAAGTAGGGTTACCATATTTCAGCAAGCAAAAAAGAGGACGGGAGGAGCCCCGCCCTAGCCCCTCCCACTTCCCGCCCCCCCAGAACCTCCAACCCGCCCCCCGTTCCTTGTCCCCTGACTGCCCCCTCCTGGGACCCCTGCCCCTAACTGCCCCCCGGGATTCCTCTACGACCGAAAGATCGGAGAGG